>NC_086450.1:15527729-15737729 GCF_028390025.1 Pseudophryne corroboree
CAGCAGCAGCCAGCAGCAGTGACTCCGGTAAGACACATCTGTCTGTCACCACTGTTTTGTCCCTAATACCAATCTCTCCCGTGCCCTGTGTTCTGTCATGTCCCTGTCACCCCTGGCCTTGCCCTGCCACCCTTATCCTGGCCCTTTCACCCTTATCCTGGCCCTGTCACCCTTATCCTGTCCCTATCATTTCTGTCCTGGCCCCGTCACCCCTGTCCTGGCCCCGTCACCCCTGTCCTGGCACCATCACCCCTGTTCTGACCCTGTCACCACTGTCCTGGCACCATCACCCCTGTTCTGACCCTGTCACCACTGTCCTGGCCCCGTCAACCCTGTTCTGACCCTGTCACCCCTGTCCTGGCCCTGTTACTGCATACCCTCCAACTACCTTTTATGGCATATACAGTACCCGCAGCGCCTCCAGACCTCTCCCCAATGCACCACACCTCCACACCTTGCCCTCCACCACATGCGGCACTCCACCCCTCCCCCACATGCTGTGCCTCCAGACCCCCTACACCACCCGTGGCTCCCACTCCTCCACCCCTTCACCACCCACAGCACCTCCAGGCCCCTTCCACCATTCACCCCCCTTATATGTCTCCCCCCACACCTGCCCCCCTCCACCCGCAGCATCTGCAGACACCCTCCTCCATCAGCGGTCCCCCCCTCACCCACCCCTCCCCCACCAATGGCACCCCCGCACCTGCCCCTCCACCACCTGCAGCACCTCCGGACCTCCTTTCCCATCCGCCGCAACACCCGTACCTGCCCCTACCCTACCCATGGTGCCTGCGGTCCCCTACCCCACCCCCGGCACTCCCGTCCCTTCCCATCCCACAGCACCTTCGGAACCCTTCATCCATCCACAACATCCCCACACCTGCCCCTCTCCCACCCGTGGCACCCCTGCCCCTCCCCCACATTCAGTGCCTCCGGACCCCTCCCCCATCTGCATCCCCCACTCCTCTGCCCCTCCCCCACGCGCAGCACCTCCCGAACCTTCCCCATCCGGGCCCCACCCCCACTTCTGCCTCCCCTCCACCCGCAGCATCTACAAACACCATCCGCAGTCCCCCCCGCACCCGCTACATTCTGTACATCGTGCCCTGCAGGTGCTGTTCACGCCGTCGCAAGGGGCTGCGCCTCCTTCACCATCGCACGCCCTTTCATTGTGCAATATTTAACCACTAACAAAGGAATGCAGGTAATACTCCATATAATACAAATATTGAACCCCAGAAAGGCATGCAAGGGTTAAGGGGGCGTAGCTCCTTGCGACGGTGTGAAGAGCGCCCGTAGGGCGCGATGAAGCACCTAGTACATATATATATGTATATATATGTACACACACATACAGTACACATATATATACACATGTATATACAGGTTGAGTATCCCTTATCCAAAATGCTTGGGACCAGACGTATTTTGGATATCGGATTTTTCTGTATTTTGGAATAATTGCATACCATAATGAGATATCATAGCGATGGGACCTAAGTCTAAGCACAGAATGCATTTATGTTACATATACACCTTATACACACAGCCTGAAGGTCATTTTAGCCAATATTTTTTATAACTTTGTGCATTAAACAAAGTGTGTGGTCATTCCCACAATTCAGTTATGTTTCATATACCCCTTATACACACAGCCTGAAGGTCATTTAATACAATATTTTTAATAACTTTGTGTATTAAACAAAGTTTGTGTACATTGAGCCATCAAAAAACAAGGTTTCACTATCTCACTCTCACTCAAAAAAGTCCGTATTTCGGAATATTCCGTATTTCGGAATATTTGGATATGGGATACTCAACCTGTATATATATATATATATATATATATATATATATACAGCTTCGGATCGGCACTCACCCTTCCTTAGGATTAAGGCCCCGGTGCCTTCTGGTAACAATGATGTATCCAACGGTTCCTAGCAAGCAGCGGCACTCAGGGACTGACTCAAGAGTAGTTTTAAAGTGAACAGTGTTTAATCCATATCACAAGACAAACAAATCCATCCAACGTTTCGGGGCGCAAGCACCCCTTTTTCAAGGAGAACAAGTGAGAAGTGAAAGAGTGAGAGAAATGATTACCTTTATGTGAGATGAAATCCCGCCTGCAGGAGGTGCGGCAATCAATCAGGGGAAGACGTTACCATGCTTCCCTGTGTGTACTGGAGTGACGTCATCGGCCTGTGCCGATCACGTGGTCCGACGTCGCGACGTGGAACATCCGTATCCCCCTGGCAACCACTTACATCAACGCTGACCTCCCGGGCAGCTGTTCTTGTAACCAAGGCAACCCAGAGCATTACGGGTAATCCAGTCACGGCGGCACCCGTGTCGGCACTGTGAAAATGTAAAAATGGTGAAGTGACTTTGTGAATTAAAATCAATGTGCAAAGCAGCATGAATTAATGGTAAATTGTGTAATCAAACAGTTAAGTACTTCAGGTGTATATTGACCTCACAAAGCATGCAGACCTGGAGACAAAGCTGCTCTATACATAAACACTATGCATATATTTATATATTATGCAGCAACCAGGTGACACATAGATGGTGTCTGTAACTGACAGACTACCCCCCTATAGTGTCAACCTGCTCTGCAAGTCATTATATGTAAAACATGATGATACTAATTATAACTAATAGAAATAATATGCATTACTATAAGTGGCAAAATAAAAACAACTTCTCAGAACACACTCCATTGTATTTTATCATTAAGTCCTTTTGGCTTGATGGTGGACAAATGATACATCCATCTGGCCTCCATTCTTAACAAGTCCCCAGCTCTGTCACCACCCCTTAAGTTCTTTATGCAGTGGTCAATAATCTGGAACCTCAGATCCCCCATAGTGTGGCCATGTTCAGCGTAGTGGCGAGCTACTGGTTGTTCCGACATTTTGCCCGCTAGTGCAGATTTAACGGCTGATCTATGTAGTGCAAGACGTTCGCGGGCACTGCGAATAGTCTTGCCCACATATTGTAAATTACAGGGGCACGTGATCAAATATATCACAAAAGTGCTCGTGCAGGTAAGTACATGTCTGATGCTATATGATCTGCCAGTTGAACAAGAAGTAAACATGGGCCCAGCGGTCATGAACCTACAGGTTTCACACCCCAGACATTTATAGCATCCTGGGGGTCTAGATAAAAACGTAGTGGACGTAGGGTTTCCAAACCCTGTGATATCCGTGTGCACAATTTGATCTTTAATGCTCTTGCCCCTGGTATGGCACACCATGGGTCTTTTCTTATGTAACAAAGGTAAAGATTTGTCGGTGGCTATGATGGGCCACAGTCCTCGTAAGGCCCTTGGCACTACAGGGCTGGCACTATTGTATCTAGTAACAAATGGCATCAACTGAGAGTCTTTCTTAGTTTTTTGGACCAATAGGTCCTCTCTGCGTAAACATATAACTTCCTGCTGGCATGCCTGAAGCATCTTGCAATCGTACCCTCTTTCAATAAATCGTGTGGATACTTTAGTTAACGCGCCATCCACTTTAGAGGGATCATTGGTGATCCTTGCCGCCCTGATGAGTTGGGATTTGGGTAACCCTTTCTTCAAAGCACCAGGGTGGTGACTGTTATATCTGAGTAATGTATTCCTATCAGTGGGCTTATAGAATACCTCTGTTGATAATTTGTTACTGTCAATAGAAACCCTCACGTCCAGGTAATTCAATGTGACACGGTCACTGGCTGCTGTGACTTTGATGGGGGAATCCCTTTCATTGATATGGGCAATTAATTCGTCAAACCTGGATTGGCCGCCAGTCCATAAAATAAATATGTCATCTATATACCTTGAGTAGTAAAAAATGTGCTGGGAAATGCTCAAATCATTAAAAAATATTGATTGCTCCTCCTGCAACATGAAGGTATTGGCAAAAGACGGCGACACATTGCTGCCCATCGCACACCCGCTGGTTTGGCGGTAAAACTTACCGTCAAACAAAAAGTAATTCCTTGTGAGGGTCAATTCTAACAAAGTGAGAAATAAGTCCAGATCCAGCGCATCCATGCCTACATGAGATAAAAACTCCCTCATGGCCCTAAGGCTGATACCTTAATTTGTACCGTTGATATTTGTAGTCTATATACTAGCATACCCCAGTCCGCAGGCCTTAGGGCCATGAGGGAGTTTTTATCTCATGTAGGCATGGATGCGCTGGATCTGGACTTATTTCTCACTTTGTTAGAATTGACCCTCACAAGGAATTACTTTTTGTTTGACAGTAAGTTTTACCGCCAAACCAGCGGGTGTGCGATGGGCAGCAATGTGTCGCCGTCTTTTGCCAATACCTTCATGTTGCAGGAGGAGCAATCAATATTTTTTAATGATTTGAGCATTTCCCAGCACATTTTTTACTACTCAAGGTATATAGATGACATATTTATTTTATGGACTGGCGGCCAATCCTGGTTTGACGAATTAATTGCCCATATCAATGAAAGGGATTCCCCCATCAAAGTCACAGCAGCCAGTGACCGTGTCACATTGAATTACCTGGACGTGAGGGTTTCTATTGACAGTAACAAATTATCAACAGAGGTATTCTATAAGCCCACTGATAGGAATACATTACTCAGATATAACAGTCACCACCCTGGTGCTTTGAAGAAAGGGTTACCCAAATCCCAACTCATCAGGGCGGCAAGGATCACCAATGATCCCTCTAAAGTGGATGGCGCGTTAACTAAAGTATCCACACGGTTTATTGAAAGAGGGTACGATTGCAAGATGCTTCAGGCATGCCAGCAGGAAGTTATATGTTTACGCAGAGAGGACCTATTGGTCCAAAAAACTAAGAAAGACTCTCAGTTGATGCCATTTGTTACTAGATACAATAGTGCCAGCCCTGTAGTGCCAAGGGCCTTACGAGGACTGTGGCCCATCATAGCCACCGACAAATCTTTACCTTCGTTACATAAGAAAAGACCCATGGTGTGCCATACCAGGGGCAAGAGCATTAAAGATCAAATTGTGCACACGGATATCACAGGGTTTGGAAACCCTACGTCCACTACGTTTTTATCTAGACCCCCAGGATGCTATAAATGTCTGGGGTGTGAAACCTGTAGGTTCATGACCGCTGGGCCCATGTTTACTTCTTGTTCAACTGGCAGATCATATAGCATCAGACATGTACTTACCTGCACGAGCACTTTTGTGATATATTTGATCACGTGCCCCTGTAATTTACAATATGTGGGCAAGACTATTCGCAGTGCCCGCGAACGTCTTGCACTACATAGATCAGCCGTTAAATCTGCACTAGCGGGCAAAATGTCGGAACAACCAGTAGCTCGCCACTACGCTGAACATGGCCACACTATGGGGGATCTGAGGTTCCAGATTATTGACCACTGCATAAAGAACTTAAGGGGTGGTGACAGAGCTGGGGACTTGTTAAGAATGGAGGCCAGATGGATGTATCATTTGTCCACCATCAAGCCAAAAGGACTTAATGATAAAATACAATGGAGTGTGTTCTGAGAAGTTGTTTTTATTTTGCCACTTATAGTAATGCATATTATTTCTATTAGTTATAATTAGTATCATGTTTTACATATAATGACTTGCAGAGCAGGTTGACACTATAGGGGGGTAGTCTGTCAGTTACAGACACCATCTATGTGTCACCTGGTTGCTGCATAATATATAAATATATGCATAGTGTTTATGTATAGAGCAGCTTTGTCTCCAGGTCTGCATGCTTTGTGAGGTCAATATACACCTGAAGTACTTAACTGTTTGATTACACAATTTACCATTAATTCATGCTGCTTTGCACATTGATTTTAATTCACAAAGTCACTTCACCATTTTTACATTTTCACAGTGCCGACACGGGTGCCGCCGTGACTGGATTACCCGTAATGCTCTGGGTTGCCTTGGTTACAAGAACAGCTGCCCGGGAGGTCAGCGTTGATGTAAGTGGTTGCCAGGGGGATACGGATGTTCCACGTCGCGACGTCGGACCACGTGATCGGCACAGGCCGATGACGTCACTCCAGTACACACAGGGAAGCATGGTAACGTCTTCCCCTGATTGATTGCCGCACCTCCCGCAGGCGGGATTTCATCTCACATAAAGGTAATCATTTCTCTCACTCTTTCACTTCTCACTTGTTCTCCTTGAAAAAGGGGTGCTTGCGCCCCGAAACGTTGGATGGATTTGTTTGTCTTGTGATATGGATTAAACACTGTTCACTTTAAAACTACTCTTGAGTCAGTCCCTGAGTGCCGCTGCTTGCTAGGAACCGTTGGATATCTATATATATATATATATATATATCTATCATATGTGTGTGTTTATATGTATGTATGTATATACATGTGTATATATGTATGCACATGGATATATATGTACTATAATTAAAATAAAGTAAACTTTTATTGCACTTACAAGTGCCACCAGGAAGACAGCAGGCTGCAGAGGACGCTAGACAGCTATTAATAATACTCATGCAGCTTAAAAAAATTTTTTTTTTTTTTTTTTTTTAGTGGAGGGGGGTTTCTGGGTGCTCGGAAACCCCCCCTGGGTGCGCCACTGGACTGGGGACCACCAGTATATTATATAGGAGGAGTACAGTGCAGAGTTTTGCTGACCAGTGACCACCAGTATTATACGTTGTCTGCCTGAAAAACGCTCCATATCTGTGCTCAGTGTGCTGCATATATCTGTGCTCATACTGCTTTATTGTGGGGACTGGGGACCAGCAGTATTATATAGGAGGAGTACAGTGCAGAGTTTTGCTGAACAGTGACAACCAGTATACGTTGTCTGCCTGAAAAACGCTCCATATCTGTGCTCAGTGTGCTGCATATATCTGTGCTCACTCCTATTTTTTCACTAATATTACTCTTTTGAGTATTTTATTAACACCCTTATTTTTGTAGCACTTTCTAACCCATAGCTTCTGCTTCTTTCTTAACACATATTAACACTTTAGTATTTCAATGGTGTGCTGCCCTGGGGTGGTCGGGCCTGAGCCGACTTTGTGGGGTCCAAGCCTTGGACCTATGCTTAGTTAGGGACCTCCAGCAATAGAGCAGCCGTGAAGTGGCCTGGAGGCTTATCATATCTTTTGCAAAACATATGTAACGAAGAGCTCTAAATTTCCTATTATTACATAGTATATAGTTCTTCTTACTAACAGCCAGCAGAGTGCGTGGGAAAAATCCCTTTTGTATTTCTTGTCTAGAGTAACCCCCTCCCGCAGCACCTGGGGATTGTTACCAGCTTGATTAGAGCAGTTTTCCACTATTTATTGCAGTTCAGAGAGGCATAGATGGAGCCAGCATTAGGAGGGCATGCTGGGTCCTGTAGTGCCATTTGGAGGATACAGGGGTGCCTCCAGGTAAACTAGCTCTCAATCTGGATATGTTCTGTATGTGCAATTATCATGTGGCCATATATTAAGCAATTGTATTACCCATAGTGGATGTTATTATTATTATGCTGTGTATGGGTTTGGGGAGTGGTACCCCCCGGGTCTGGTGGGGCTGGGCCACCTTGGGGTAGCATGCCATATTATTTATTTAGCACTTATGTAACACTCCTATTTTTTTACTAATATTACTCTTTTGAGTATTTTATTAACACCCTTATTTTTGTAGCACTTTCTAACCCATAGCTTCTGCTTCTTTCTTAACACATATTAACACTTTAGTATTTCAATGGTGTGCTGCCCTGGGGTGGTCGGGCCTGAGCCGACTTTGTGGGGTCCAAGCCTTGGACCTATGCTTAGTTAGGGACCTCCAGCAATAGAGCAGCCGTGAAGTGGCCTGGAGGCTTATCATATCTTTTGCAAAACATATGTAACGAAGAGCTCTAAATTTCTTATTATTACATAGTATATAGTTCTTCTTACTAACAGCCAGCAGAGTGCGTGGGAAAAATCCCTTTTGTATTTCTTGTCTAGAGTAACCCCCTCCCGCAGCACCTGGGGATTGTTACCAGCTTGATTAGAGCAGTTTTCCACTATTTATTATATCTGTGCTCACACTGCTTTATTGTGGGTACTGGGGACCACCAGTATATTATATAGGAGGAGTACAGTGCAGAGTTTTGCTGACCAGTGACCACCAGTATTACACGTTCTCTGCCTGAAAAACGCTCCATATCTGTGCTGCATTGTAGTATATAGTAGGAGTACAGTGCATAATTTTGCTGGCCACCAGTATATAATATATAGGAGTACGGTACAGAAGGCCACTGCTCTACCTACCTCTGTGTCGTCAAGTATACTATCCATCCATACCTGTGGTGCATTTCAGTTTTGCACAGTTTGCTGACCACCAGTATATAATATATAGCAGTACGGTACAGTAGGCCACTGCTCTACCTACCTCTGTGTCGTCAAGTATACTATCCATCCATACCTGTGGTGCATTTAAGTTTTGCACAGTTTGCTGACCACCAGTATATAATATATAGCATTACGGTACAGTAGGCCACTGCTCTACCTACCTCTGTGTCATCAAGTATACTATCCATCCATACCTGTGGTGCATTTCAGTTTTGCACAGTTTGCGGACCACCAGTATATAATATATAGCAGTACGGTACAGTAAGCCACTGCTCTACCTACCTCTGTGTCGTCAAGTATACTATCCATCCATACCTGTGGTGCATTTCAGTTGTGCGCAGTATATATAGTAGTAGGCCATTGCTATTGACACTGGCATATAATTCCACACATTAAAAAATGGAGAACAAAAATGTGGGAGGGTAAAATAGGGAAAGATCAAGATTCACTTCCACCTCGTGCTGAAGCTGCTGCCACTAGTCATGGCCGAGACGATGAAATGCCATCAACGTCGTCTGCCAAGGCCGATGCCCAATGCCATAGCAGAGAGCATGTAAAACCCAAAACACAAAAGTTCAGTAAAATGACCCAAAAATCAAAATTAAAAGCATCTGAGGAGAAGCGTAAACTTGCCAATATGCCATTTACTACACGGAGTGGCAAGGAACGGCTGAGGCCCTGGCCTATGTTCATGGCTAGTGGTTCAGCTTCACATGAGGATGGAAGCACTCATCCTCTCGCTAGAAAACGGCAGTGCCACTCCTAGATGGGCCAGGTGTTTGTGTCGGCCACTTGGGTCGCTTAGCTTAGTCACACAGCAACCTCATTGCGCCTCTTTTTTTCTTTGCCTCATGTGCTGTTTGGGGACTATTTTTTTGAAGTGCCATCCTGTCTGACACTGCAGTGCCACTCCTAGATGGGCCAGGTGTTTGTGTCGGCCACTTGGGTCGCTTAGCTTAGTCATCCAGCGACCTCGGTGCAAATTTTAGGACTAAAAATAATATTGTGAGGTGTTCAGAATAGACTGAAAATGAGTGGAAATTATGGTTATTGAGGTTAATAATACTATGGGATCAAAATGACCCCCAAATTCTATGATTTAAGCTGTTTTTGAGGGGTTTTTGTAAAAAAACACCCGAATCCAACAAAAAAAATTTCAGGGAGGTTTTGCCAAAACGCGTCCGAATCCAAAACACGGCCGCGGAACCGAATCCAAAACCTAAACACAAAACACAAAAAATTTCCGGTGCACATCACTAATGAATATATGTCACAGCAATGGACTCGGGATGACAGTGAAGTGGTTCAGGATTCCTCAGGGTTCTAGCATGCATGTCTGTGTTAGGAAACTCCAGCACTATGTGTGTGAGACCCCTCTAGCCAGTGAGAGGGTCTTCTGCCAATAACAGCCCCCCTCTGTTCCTTTAATACACTAGTAGTACTTAGTGAGCCACCTGAGCTTAAACCTCTATCAGTAGGGGCTCACACTATATATTGGAGACCATTAGTTAATTAACCTGGAGAGTAGCAGCTGGCAAGGCAAGAGTTTGTTGTAGATATACTTTGGCAAGGTAATGCAGACTAAGCTGATGTGACTGAAGGCGGCAAGACTTGGTGATAACTGGATGCACAGCAAGACAGGAATAAGCTGTAAAACAATCTGGAGCTGAGTGTAGTGGAATCACAGCAAGGCAATGGCTAACTGTGGAAGCAATCAGAAGCAGTGTGTGAGAACTGACAGAATGACAAATAACTGCAGGGTTTTGCTGTATGAATTGTGAATAGGCTGCAGCTTGAAATAACATAATACAACAAAGTGACTAAGTTGTGACTTGAGAACTGGTCTGGGTGTATTAGAAACAGGTAGCTGCAGACTTGATGTTAAAGGCACGGCAGAAGTGAATGCAGTTTGCAGCAACGGCTGGATGTGCAGAGAAACAGTACTATGGGGGTCATTCAGAGTTGATAGCTCGCTAGCAGTTTTTAGCAGCCGTGCAAACGCATTGTTGCCGCCCACCAGGGAGTGTATTTTGGCTTTGCAGAAATGCGAACGCCTGTGCAGCAGAGCGCCTGCAAAATCATTTTGTGCAAAACAAGATCAGCCCTGTAGTTACTCTTTGTGTGCATTGATTCTAACGTTGGAGGGTTGGCTTTTGATGTCACACACCCGCCCAGCCACGCTTGCGTTTTCCCTGGCTCACCTGCGTATTTCCAAACACTCCCTGAAAACGGTCAGTTGACACCCTTTCCTGTCAATTTTCTTGCGGCTGCCAGTGCGAATGAAAACAACGCTAGAACCTGTGCAAAACCACAAAGGCTTTTGTACCCGTACGTCGAGCGTGCACATTGTGGTGCATACGCATGCGCAGAAATGCTGATTTTTAGGCTGATCGCTGTGCTGCGAACAACGACAGCCTGCGATCAACTCGGAATGACCCCCTATGTACAGTATAAATCCACAGGAACTTGCTGGAACAGGACACAGACTGAAGGTGACACAGAAGGTAAGCTGGAGGGTCTTGACAAGGCTAGGACAGAGAGCTGGGATAAACACAGGTGCAGGGCAGAATTAAGCAGGGCAGAGGAGCAGGACTGGCAGGAACAGCACACTGAGGACAGGGTATCAGGATGCAGAACTAGTACATAGGCTATGGTGCATGAACAGACAGGCAGACTGAGAACTGTACAGGGTACAGTGATCGTGTGATGAGCTCACTAGGTGCAGGAACTGGATGGAATCCCTAATGCAGGGGAGAGAGACCAATCACAGGAGTATTAGGCTGGAGTCAGGTAACGAGGCATTATAAAGAGGTGTGCTGCTGCACGTGACAGCTTAGCATTCTGGTTGCTAGGAGACAGCCAGAAATGAGCCGCAGCAGTGAATCATAACAGTGACTTGAAAACATGTAACAAATTATTTAAAATGATAGTGATAGACATCAGACACAAAGGTAGGCTCCCTGCCCAAAGCAGCATGGCTGCAATATCGAGATTTATGGTAAGAACTTACCCTTGTTAAATCTCTTTCTGCAAGGTACACTGGCTCCACAGGGAATAACATTGGGGTGTAGGGTAGGATCTTGATCCGAGGCACCAACAGGCTCAAAGCTTTGACTGTTCCTAAGATGCCTAGTGCCGCCTTCTCTATAACCACGCCTCCGTGCACATGAACTCAGTTTTTGCTAACCAGTCCAATGCAGTAGCAGGTAAATGAGATGGCAATCGATAGTAGCCACAAACACCACACACTCACGACAGGAGAGGGTGTCAGCAGATAATGACATACCAACCCAAAGAAGCTAAGTGCGTCAGGGTGGGCGCCCTGTGGAGCCCAGTGTACCTCGCAGAAAGATTTAACAGTAAGTTCTTACCATAAATCTAATTTTCTGCTGCGGGGTACACTGGGCTCCACAGGGAATAACATCCGGGATGTCCTAAAGCAGTTCCTTATGGGAGGGGGCGCACTTTAGTGTGCACAAGAACCCAGAGTCCAAAGGAAGCATCCTAGGAGGCGGAAGTATCGAAGGCATAGAACCTTAGGAACACGTTCACTGAGGACCACGTAGCCGCCTTGCACAATTGTTCAAGGGTCGCACCACGGCGGTCCGCCCAAGAAGGTCCAACAGACAGAGTATAATGGGCCTTAATGGTAGCAGGAGCTGTAAGGTCAGCCTGTACATAAGCATGTGCAATCACTATTCTAATCCACCTGGCCAAGGTCTGCTTATTAGCAGGCCAGCCACGTTTGTGAAAACCAAACAGTACGAAGAGAGATTCAGACTTCCGAATGGAAGCAGTCCTCTTCACATAGATACGGACAGCCTGTACCACATCCAAAGACCGTTCTCCGGAAGACAACTCCGGAGAATCAAAGGCAGGAACCACAATCTCCTGGTTAAGGTGGAAGGAAGATACCACCTTAGGTAGGTAACCAGGGTGTGTTCTAAGAACTGCCCGATCACGATAAAAAAAACAGATAGGGGAACTTACAGGACAAGGCACCCAAGTCTGAAAGTGTCTAGTAGAAGCAATGGCTAGCAGAAACAAGACCTTAAGGGAAAGCCACTTAAGATCCACGGATGCAAGAGGTTCAAATGTAAATTCTTGAAAGGCCTCCAAAAACACCGACAAATCCCAAAGGGTTCACAGGCGGGACATAAGGAGGCTGAATGCGCAACACACCCCGAGTGAAGGTATGAACATCAGGCAGAGATGCAATTTTTCTATGAAACCATACCGACAAGGTAGAAATATGAACCTTGAGGGAGGCCAGACGAAGACCTAAGTCAAGGCCTTGCTGTAGAAAAGCCAAAAGTTTGGCTGTACTAAACTTGTAAGTGTTATGATTGTTATTCACGCACCAAGCGAAGTAAGAATGCCAGACCCTATAGTAAATCCGAGTATAAGCCGGCTTACGGGCCTTCAACATAGTTTGAATGACTGCCTCCGAAAAACCTTTGGCCCTCAGTACAGAAGCTTCAAGAGCCACGCCGTCAAAGCCAGTCAGGCCAAATCCTCACACAAGGGCCCTGAACGAGGAGGTCTGGTCGCTGTGGAAGTAGAAGGGGACGCTCTAACGAGAGGCCCTGGAGGTCTGAGAACCAATGCAGTCTGGGCCACACGGGAGCAATCAGAAGTAGTATGCCTCCTTCTTGTTTGAACTTCCTTATAACTCTGGGCAGTAGAGACACTGGAGGGAACACATATGGCAACCGAAAGTTCCACGGGATTGCCAGTGCATCCACGAACGCTGCTTGAGGATCCCTTGTTCTTGCTCCGAAGACCGGAACCTTATGGTTGTGTCGAGACGCCATCAGATCTACATCTGGAGTGCCCCACTTGTCCGAGGAGTTGAAATACTTCTGGATGGAGGCTCCACTCCCCGGCATGCACGTCCTGACGACAGAGAAAGTCCGCTTCCCAGTTGAAGACCCCCGGAATGAACACCGCCGATATGGCTGACACATGGTGTTCCACCCATTGGAGAATCTTTGATACTTCCCTCATTGCCATGCGGCTTTGAGTGCTGCCTTGATGATTTATGTATGCTACCGTGGTGACGTTGTCAGACTGTACCTGAACCGGTCTGTTCAGCATTAAATGCTGGGCCAGGTTCAGCGCGTTGAACACTGCCCGCAGTTTCAGAATGTTTATCGGGAGGCGAAACTCCTCCTTGGTCCATTGACCCTGAAGTGGTGTTGTTCCAACACCGCGCCCCAGCCTCTCAGACTGGCATCCGTTGTCAGAAGGACAAAGTTGGAGATCCATAAGGGACGACCCCCGCTGAAACGTCAGTCCTGCAGCCACCAGCTCAGTGACAGACGGACCTCCGGAGACAAGGAGATCATGTGAGACCTGATCCGGTGAGGCAGGCTGTCTCATTTGGCAAGAATCAGTTTCTTGCAGAGTGCGTGAATGGAATTGAGCGTACTCCACCATGTCGAAAGCCGACACCATGAGACCTAGCACTTGCAGCGCTGAATGTATCGACACGAGATAGGAAGTGTTGAATCTTGTCCTGATGCTTCAAGACCTTCTCCTGAGACAAGAACGACCGCTGGCTGTGGGTGCACCATTACGAGTTGTTCGCTCGCTGCTATTTTTAGCAGAATTGCTAATAGGCTAAAATCCGGCAGTTCTGCGCATGCGTATGCACAGCAGGGCGCACGCGCTAAGCAATTTTACACAAAACTATGCTATTTTACTCACAGGCGAACGAAGCTTTTCAAATGCTCTGCTGATCGTAGTGTGATTGACAGGAAGTGGGTGTTTCTGGGCGGAAACTGGCCGTTTTCAGGGAGTGTGCTAAAAAACGCAGGCGTGCCAGGTAAAAACGCAGGAGTGGCTGGAGAAACGGAGGAGTGGCTGGCCGGACGCTGGGCGTGTTTGTGACGTCAAACCAGGAACTAAACGGACTGAGGTGATCGCAATCTAGGAGTAGGTCTGGAGCTACTCAGAAACTGCAAGGAAATACTTAATAGCAGAATTGCTAATCTTTCGTTAGCAATTCTGCTATGCTAAGATACACTCCCAGAGGGCGGCGGCTTTGTGTTTGCATTTCTGCTAAAAGTAGCTAGCGAGCGAACAACTCGGAATGAGGGTCAAAGTTCCTGCTGCGATCAACTCAGAATTATCCCCAATATCAGCAGCAATATACCTGACAAGCACCCCCTGTGCTGCTTATATACTCCGCAACAGAGAATTCAAGAGGTATATGGTGACTAAAAATCACAAAGAAAAATACACAATGAGTATATCTTGTGAGACGCCTATATCAGATAATAAACCTGACGCACTGAGCCCCCTCAGGTCATAGAATAAAGAGATAGCAATCTGAGTGAGATACACGAAATGGAGTTCACACAGCAGCTACATGCACACACATAGTCACACTGCACAATGCAGAAATTATGACATGCAATAAAACTGCACTGGACTAGCAATAATACTCATTATAGCTATATAATTAGTAGATATATCAATGCACAGTAAAGACTGGATGTATATCACAGGGTACTTGTACTATATAACCCTGACTAAATGCACTGTTTCTTAACTAACACTGTCAGCAGACATGTAAAATACTTAAGTGTCCTGTAAAATGCACAGCACTGACATGCAGGCGGCTTTACAAAGGAGGATTTGCCCAAACAGTCCCAGGAACAGTGCTGCTCTGTGTAATGGCGCCCAAACACTGACTGGGAGTGAGGGAGAGAGATATATGCAGCTCCAGGGTGGGAACATTACTGTAAATGGCGCCTGCTGGACCTCACTACTGGTACTATGGGCTGTAATAAAAATGATTTTTTATGAAGAAAAACTGACCTGTGCCCTTGCCCTGGTGGTTTAGTGGAGTCCCTGCCCGACCACAGTGTCCACGCCAGCACGCGTGGCCCACCGGCCGCGCCGGACCGCGATTTCAGTGGGACCCTCCAAGGGGACCCACTTACCTCCTCCCTGAGTGCGGCCATGTGATCCAGGAGAACTTTGGCGAGTGTGTGACTAACGTGGAGCAAACCAGAGCCTCCTCTGTAAGTGCCCGGCAACCAGGGCGCAGGAGTATACAGCGCCGCTGGGGGAGGTGATGGAGCTTCAGCAGGAGATGTCAGACTGACATCTATCACTGCTGTAGCCCTTGAAGTCTTCTGTCTTCGCTTAGAAAAGCTCTTCTCAGGGCTGCTGTAGCAGCCCACCTGTTGTATGCCTGCTTACTGCATGGCACCAACTACAAAACTGAGTTCCTGTGCACGGAAGCGGGGTTATAGAGGATGCAGCGCTATGCATCTTGGGAACAGTCAAAGCTTTGAGCCTGTTGGTGCCTCGGATCAAAATCCTACTCTACACCCCGATGTTCTTCCCTGTGGAGCCCAGTGTACCCTGCAGCAGAAAATTAATTTAGAAGACTTAAGAAATAGATGGGATGGTGTTGTATGAAAATGGTTTGAGTGCCCATGACGGGTCTGAAATCACACTGGAGAAATGTCTGGTGCCAGAGCTGAGTGCAGTACAGAGAAAGTGTCAGTGCCCAATTGGAGATGTGCCTACTGCAGGGGAGGGGAGAGCTTCTATTGCAGATTACACACTGACAGTGTCACAGCTGCTTGGAAAACACACTGTCTGGCTGATGTATGTAATATATCATATAGATATCACATCAGTGTTAAACGTTAGGTAAGCTTTCTGGTGGAAAGCTCACAGCAACTTTGCTTATACAGAATACATGTAGGTGAGACAGTTACCAACACATGGTGCCTGAGAAAATGTGATCACAAAAAGCTTACCTCCCAACATGACCCTTTCCAGGAGGGACAAATTGTTCTGCTTCTGGACTTTTTTCTTAATATACGATTGTCTGCACCTGTGTTAAACAGGTTAATGGATAACAAAGATTGATTAAAAATAAATCTAATAAACAAAAGCACTATTCCACGACACACACCTATTCCTAGATTTGGGATGCACCCTGTTTTAACTTAACTATAGCGTGTCAGCTGTTTTCCTAGGTGCTTTACAACAGGTGTATTGGTACCAGTCTCACCTACAGTATATAAGCAAAGTTGCTGGGAGCTTTATACTTGAAAGCTTACCTAAAATGTAACACTAAAGTGATAGCTATTTTCATGTTAATTATTTTGAGCAATAGAGTAGGACCTGCAGTATAGTGGGGTCCCTTGTCGGGGGCTGCAGGCTTAAATGCATTGATCAGTACATTGGAGGTCATTCCGAGTTGTTCGCTTGTTGCAGTTTTTCGCAACGGAGCGATTAATGCGAAAATGCGCATCCGCATGGTACGCAGTGCGCATGCGCTAAGTATTTTAGCTCAAAACTTAGAAGATTTACTCACGGCAGAACGAAGAATTTTCATTGTTGAAGTGATCGGAGTGTGATTGACAGGAAGTGGGTGTTTCTGGGCGGAAACTGGCCGTTTTCAGGGAGTGTGCGGAAAAACGCAGGCGTGCCAGGATAAAACGCAGGAGTGTCTGGAGAAACAGGGGAGTGGCTGTCCGAACGCAGGGCGTGTTTGTGATGTCAAACCAGGAACGAAACGGGCTGAGCTGATCGCAGTGTAGGAGTAAGTCTCGAGCTACTCAGAAACTGCTAAGAATTTTCTATTCGCAATTCTGCTAATCTTTCGTTCGCAATTCTGCTAAGCGAAGATACACTCCCAGAGGGCGGCGGCCTAGCGTGTGCACTGCTGCTAAAAGCAGCTAGCGAGCGAACAACTCGGAATGAGGGCCATAAACTAAAACTCCACTGCTTACTATCGTTAGTTAATATAGCAATTGCAGAGCCACTGTGATTTCTATTTAAACAATGTGGTCACATACCGTGTTGCAACTTGCGCCCCAAATCTGGGAATAGGCGAGTGCTGTGGAGTAGTAAAATATATATATATATATATATATATATATATAAGCAACAGTTCTATCCCATACAGCGGCACTCGGAGTCTGATTCAAAAGGTGCAATAAAGTGCTTTTAATCGGTCATGATAACAATTTGCAGTCCAACGTTTCGGGGTGTAACCCACCCCTTTGTCAAGGTGAGCAAACGAAAAGTGAAGATAAAACAAAATAACATACCTTTATATGTGTGGGAGACCCGTCGGCGGGAAGCTGTGTGCAGGCAAAAGCTCTGGTTTCTGTCCAGCTAATGTGACGTGTGTGTGGAGACTGGGATCATGTGATCAAACTGCCCGGCGTCGGTTTATGATAAATGTCCGTCTGTAACCCATCGGAGGTGATTGACATGTTGACATCCAAATAATTTAATTGTTTTGCATCACTCTGCGCTGTCACTTTGATGGGTGATGTCCTATTGTTGATGAACTGAATCATTGCTTCAAACTTGTCTTGCCCCCCCGTCCATAAGATGAATACGTCATCTATGTATCTTGCATAATGAAGTATGTTGTGAGAAAACTCTTCGTTCATAAAGAACATGTGTTGCTCCTCTGCCATCATAAAGACGTTCGCGAAGGACGGGGAAACATTACTTCCCATGGCACACCCGCTAAGTTGGCGGTAGAATCTACCGTCAAAAAGGAAGTAGTTACGTGTCAACGTAAGTTCAAGTAGTTTTAGAAACAGGGTGTGATCCAGTGATTTCATATCGGTTTGCACTAGGAACTTTTTCATGGCAGTTAGTCCGTCTTCATGAGGAATACTTGTATACAAGCTGCAGATGTCTACAGTGCATATTAGAGTATTTGGTGGTATAACGGAGATGGATTTAAGTTGCTTGAGAAAACTGGTGGTATCCTTTAGATGGTGGGGCTGCTGGCCAATAAGTGGCTGTACTAGACTATCCAGAAATGTAGAGATGGGCTGATAGATGGATTTGTGTGCTGAGATTATAGGTCTACCAGGTGTACGCCATAGAGCCTATTGGACTAGGTAATCTTAGTGGTGCTCAAACATATTATCACTTTAGTGTTTATGTCACTTTACCATTGTTTCCGTTTCCAGCAATGCACATTACACAGCAGTGGACGGTGATCTCGCTGAGGACGCGACCGCACGGACGGCTTTGGTTGCTATAGCCACGACGAGAAAACATTGATACTTCCGTTTACTGGAGGCAACCATGGCAACGCCAGGAAGTTACGCCGGGCAGTTTGATCACATGATCCCAGTCTCCACACACACGTCACATTAGCTGGACAGAAACCAGAGCTTTTGCCTGCACACAGCTTCCCGCCGACGGGTCTCCCACACATATAAAGGTATGTTATTTTGTTTTATCTTCACTTTTCGTTTGCTCACCTTGACAAAGGGGTGGGTTACACCCCGAAACGTTGGACTGCAAATTGTTATCATGACCGATTAAAAGCACTTTATTGCACCTTTTGAATCAGACTCCGAGTGCCGCTGTATGGGATAGAACTGATGCTTGTAATGAATTTCCAGAGGGCACCGGAGCATATTAACACAATTAGGTGAGTGCCGATCCGTCTGCATTATATATATATATATATACACGCACACACACACACACACACACACACACACACACACACACACACACACACACACACTGTAGTCTTGTACCCAGCACTCTGACCAATCAAATCTGTATATTTGTAATCTCCACGGTGTGCTTGTACTTTGCACAGGATTCCAATTTAGGCAGCATTCAGGAGACTGAATATTTGTTTGAAGAAGAAATGTACTTTATTGTGTCATAGTCCACACATATACAGTATACAGATCTACAGTATATGCAATGTTGCAGCGATGCATATGCATCATGGCACCGCTATGAAACTCCAGGCTGCATTTATTTAGGTAGGTGTTTATTTCATTGTAACTCTGCACAGCAGTTTCAATGGCCCAGTCCCGGCAGGCGCAGCAGAATTGCAGATACAGCAGAATAATTTCACCACATTTGTGTCATTTCTATAAATGTCAGTGTAAGAAAGTGGCCCTGTCATAGGTGCTTTACAGTTAGATATATATAAGTGGCTTGCTGCAGCTACAGGTGAGTCTCAGCCCTCTGAATGATGTGTCACTTCTGTGTGTCTCATTTTAAATGCCCTTGTACATTACTTGGCAACAAGTACAACTAAAACAAAACAAAAACACGATATATAATAAACATCTATCCCAAACAAACTGCATCTATATGATATATAAAGGATGAAGTTGGCTGATAATCTATTAGCAAGTACATACCAGAGGTAAGCAGACGTGTGTGGTCCCCACAATCATGTAAGTCATCTATTTCCTACAGGTAGACCTGGGCTTTTTATATGCTGCTGTCTGACAGGTGTAATATGTTGTGTTTTTACTCCAGGTGATGGAATGTCCCAGGTGTTTCATTAACAGATACACTAATTAACACGGACATTTAGACAGGTTTTCATGTTTACAAGGAATATGATTAGACAAATGACAAAAATAAATTAGTTAACACACACGCGGTCTTATAGTTTTCTTTTAAATAATAATTATTGGTGATCTGAATACCTAGAACCATGGCATTCTATACAAATGTTACATTGTATTAATGTGAAAAACATAAATGAAACAAATCCTGCTAAAAGTGTTACTGTATAGTCTTAGTACTGATGAAGATCATAAGCAACAAAGAAAAGAAAAGTTCTTTCTTGCCGGGGACACAAACCTACTGATAAGTAATTTAAACGTAACTTTGAATAAATCATAAAGATAAAATGAAGGACGGTATCCCAGCAGGATATACAAATACAAAAACCAGACACAGAACTTATACCTGATAACACGGTGTCGCTCACAGATGTTCACCCAATAAGCCGAACCAGCAAGTTGACAATGGCCCTCATTCCGAGTTGTTCGCTCGCTAGCTACTTTTAGCAGCCGTGCAAACGCATAGTCGCCGCCCACGGGGGAGCGTATTTTCGCTTTGCAAGCGTGCGAACGCCTGTGCAGTCGAGCTCTGCGAAAACATTTTGTGCAGTTTCTGAGTAGCTCTGGACTTACTCAGCCCTTGCGATCACTTCAGTCTTTTTGGTGCCGGAATTGACGTCAGACACCCGCCCTGAAAACGCCTGGACACGCCTGCGTTTTTCCAAACACTCCAAGAAAACGGTCAGTTGCCACCCACAAACGCTCTCTTCCTGTCAATCTCCTTGCGATCGCCCGTGCGAATGGATTCTTCGTTAAATCCATAGCTCAGCAACGATCCGCTGTGTACCCGTACGACGCGCCTGTGCATTGCGGTGCATACACATGCGCAGTAGAGACCTGATCGCTGCGCTGCGAAAAATCGTCAGCGAGCGATCAACTCGGAATGACCCCCATTATACACTCCTGGGCGTATATTTATTAAAGCTTGGTGATGCTGCCCTGATTTTAAGTGCACACACCAAGTGCATAGTACAGGGCCTGCTGCATTGTCATGTGGCCCATATACCTACAGGGAAGCTTTGTTTTACACTACGCTGTAGATTTCAGTTTGTGCACACCCCTCCCAAACCTAAATCTCTCCCCACATTTTAAATCTGCTCCACCTGCAGTTCAGCGTATGGACGGTTACTTTATTCCTGACTCAGACTCAGGCCCCAAACACGGTCACACTGTATCAAGCCAGTGATAGACACACGCTATTGCAGAACCTGGAGCGAGCCCTGCAGTGGTCCACACACACTCTAAGGCCCAGAAGTAGCAAAGCAGGTGAGTCAGGCCGGCGGAGAGTACAGCAACACTCTGGAACATCAGTACCTTCCCTCTGAGTCACATAACCAGACAGCTTTGCAGGGCTTCAGAGTCAACCCACCTGGCCATGCATCCATGGTGAGAACTGTTTTCCTACAGAATGATCTTGGAGTGCAGCAATAATGGGGGTAATTCCAAGTTGATCGCAGCAGGATTTTTGATAGCAATTGGGCAAAACCATGTGCACTGCAGGGGGGGCAGATGTAACATGTGCAGAGAGAGTTAGATTTGGGTGGGTTATTTTGTTTCTGTGCAGGGTAAATACTGGCTGCTTTATTTTTACACTGCAAATTAGATTGCAGATTGAACACACCCCACCCAAATCTAACTCTCTCTGCACATGTTATATCTGCCTCCCCTGCAGTGCACATGGTTTTGCCCAATTGCTAACAAAAATCCTGCTGCGATCAACTTGGAATTACCCCCAATATGTGTACATCCCACATAGGGGAGACAAATCAGATCACATCAATATCACATTAACATCACAGGGCTGCTTGTGTCAATCAACCAACATGTGTAGTACAGGGCTGTAGTACAGTAGCTGGACCAAATGTATTGTCTACCTGTAATAAGAACAACATGTACAGTACTGTGCTTAAAACAGCAATTATTATTTTTTTAAATACTTATTTTAAGGTGTTAATAAGTAGCCAATAGTGCAGTGACAAATTGTGTTCTGGATGATTACAATGACTCTTCTGCAGGTCATCCATTTCTTGGAGAGTTCGATGGATGACAGTAAAGAGTTCCTGTGTCTCTGGAACCCTCTTGCTTTTCCTTAAGAAGGTGAATAGATGAAGAATGTACATTTAAAGCAAGAATAAGGTATTGTGTGTACATGTGGTGACATTGGAATAGTTGTGTACACACCAGAGGATTCGTCAGCAGTGCAGGGGCTTACCCAGTAGTGTGGTTTATTGAGAGTAGTAGGTACAGCCGTTATACTGGTTAAGGCACGAAGCGGAGATTGTAGCGGAGCGGGGTTGCGGCAGCTCACCAGCTGGTGACTGTACTCAATATAGGGGCATTGGTGCAGGATGCTGGAACAGCGATATCAGGCCTGGTGACAGGGGGGTACAAAGGGTACCCCTGTCCCGGGCACCTAACTCCTGAGGGACCCCAAAGTCTGGAAACTGTTCTGCAGCTGTCAGAGCCTAATGACGAAAAGTTGCCTGGCTCCATGAAACCTGTGCTGTATCACTGTCAGTGGCGGATCTTGCCACGGGCAAGCAGGACTTTTGCCCGGGGCGCCGCCTTCCGTAGGGCGCTGGCGCCTTCCGGAGGGCGCCGCACCGTGGCAAGATCCGCCACTGCTGCCCGCTGTGTCCCTGTCCGCCTCCGCTGCCGTCCCCGTCCCGATCCCCGTCCCCGTCCGCCTCCTGAAGGGAACTAGACGCTATGCGTCTAGTTTCCCTTCCTGGAGAGTAACTTTGCTGAGCGGTGCGCGATGACGTCATCGCGCACCGCACAGCAAAGGTCCTCTCTACGAAGGGAACTAGACTCATAGCGTCTAGTTTCCCTTCGTGGAGAGGACCTTTTGCTGTGCGGTGCGCGATGACGTCATCGTGCACCGCTCAGCATTCAAGCGGCGCTTTTAATGTACAGGGGACGTAATTGACCACGCCCCCTGTATTAGGCCACGCCCCATTTCCTGCCCGGGGCGCAGAGCGCCCTTGAACCGGCCCTGATCACTGTGTTACCAGGTAGTGTCTCCCCCCCTCTCCCCTCTCTCTCTCTCTCTCTCTCTCTCTCTCTCTCTCTCTCTCTCTCTCCCTAACTCTCTCTCTCTCTCCTCTTGCTCCTCTCACTCTGACAGTATCTTTCTCTCCCCCTGACAGTCTCTCTCTCCCTGACAATCTCCCTCTCCAGAGGCGTAACTAGGGATTTTGGAGCCCAGGGCAAGATCAATAATGGCGCCCCCCCCAAAAAATAATAATAATATATATATATATATATATATATATAATAATAAATAAACCAAAGAAACATAACAAACCCTACAAAGGAAAGTATTATTTATTTATTTATTAACAGTTTCTTTTATAGCGCAGCAAATTCCATTGCGCTTTACAATTGGAAAAGTATGTGCACACGCCACCGGCACGCACTGAAAAAAATAGCCATGGCCACACACCAGAAGGGGGGCGTGGACACTGAAAATGGGATGTGTCAACATGACATGCCAGCTGTTTCATGTCATACTGGGAACATTCTTTATAATTCCACATGCACCTTACCATCATCATTTCCTGCACAAATAGGTGTCACTGTGTATAAAGATGTCTGGGTGTGTATGTATAGATGTAGATGCAGTGGTCGAAGTGTAATTTTTGAAGGGGGGTATGGAAAAGTGAAGGGTGAAATTATGTGCATGCCAAAGGTGCGCACGCTCCGGAAAAGGGGGCGTGGTCACTAAAAAGGGGGGGTGTCCTTCAGTGCAGATTGACCCCTTATACTATCTAGTACTGGTGCCGCTTTCACATTATAGCACACGGTATGAGTCGAAATGCACATTATAGCACACAGTATGAGCCGAAATTCACATTATAGCACACAGAATTAGCCGAAATTCACATTATAGCACACTGAATGAGCCAAAATTCACATTATAGCACACAGAATTAGCCGAAATTCACATTATAGCACCCTGAATGAGCCGAAATGCACATTATAGCACACAGAATTAGCCGAAATTCACATTATAGCACACAGAATTAACCGAAATTCACATTATAGCACACCGAATGAGCCGAAATGCACATTATAGCACACCGAATGAGCCAAAATTCACATTATAGCACACAGAATTAGCCGAAATTCACATTATAGCACACAGAATTAGCCGAAATTCACATTATAGCACACAGAATGAGCCGAAATGCACATTATAGCACACAGAATGAGACAAAATGCATATTATAGCACACAGAATGAGCCGAAATGCACATTATAGCACACAGAATGAGACAAAATGCACATTATAGCACACAGAAATAGCCGAAATGCACATTATAGCACACAGAATGAGACAAAATGCACATTCTAGCACACAGTATGAGCCGAAATTCACATTATAGCACACAGTATGAGCCGAAATTCACATTATAGCACACAGAATGAGCCAAAATTCACATTATACCACACAGTATGAGCCGAAATTCATATTATAGCACAGGGTATAAGCCAAAATTCACATTATAGCAAACAGTATGAACTGAAATTCACATTATAGCACACAGTATGAGCCGAAATTCACATTATACCACACAGTATAAGCCAAAATTCACATTATACCATACAGTATGAGCCAAAATTCACATTGTACCACACAGTATGTGCCGAAATGCACATTATAGCACACAGTGGGGTAAATTTACTAAGATTCGTATTTTCCCGTTTGAGGTCAAAGTTCAATCACGAATGACATCGAAAGTGTAAATATGCAACTTTTTGAATTGATTACGACTAATTTACTAAGCTGCCGTATTCTGCATTTTCGGGTTTTCCGATGTCGATGTCATTCGTTTTTTTTGGCAGTGTTTTACGTGAGTGACTTGTAAAACACTGCCGACTTTAATACAATGAATCTCGACCGGATCTGAGAGATCCGTGCTGGGCTTCATTGTGCAGCTTGTAAAAAAAAAAAAAAAAAATGTTTAAATGTAAAAAAAAAATTGCGTGGGGTCCCCCCTCCTAAGGCAAACCAGCCTCGGGCTCTTTGAGCCGATCCTGGTTGCAGAAATATGGGGAAAAAATGGACAGGGGTTCCCCCATATTTAAGCAACCAGCATCGGGCTCTGCGCCTGGTCCTGGTTCCAAAAATACGGGGGACAAAAAGAGTAGGGGTCCCCCATATTTTTGAAACCAGCACCGGGCTCCACTAGCTGGACAGATAATGCCACAGCCGGGGGTCACTTTTATACAGTGCCTTGCGGCCGTGGCATCAAATATCCAACTAGTCACCCCTGGCCGGGGTACCCTGGGGGAGTGGGGACCCCTTCAATCAAGGGGTCCCCCCCCCCAGCCACCCAAGATCCAGGGGTGAAGCCCGAGGCTGTCCCCCCCATCCAATGGGCTGCGGATGGGGGGCTGATAGCCTTTGTGAAAAGTGATTGATATTGTTTTTAGTAGCAGTACTACAAGGCCCAGCAAGCCTCCCCCGCAAGCTGGTACTTGGAGTACCACAAGTATCAGCATGCGGCGGAAAAACGGGCCCGCTGGTACCTGTAGTACTGCTACTAAAAAAATACCCCAATAAAGACAACACACACACACCTTGAAAGTATAACTTTAATACATCCATCCACACCTCCATATACACATACTTACCTTATGTTCCCACGCAGGTCGGTCCTCTTCTCCAGTAGAATCCATGGTGTACCTGTAGAAAAAACTATACTCACATAATCCAGTGTTTTCGGCTCCTCGGTAAATCCTTTTGTAATCCACGTACTTGAAAAAATAAAAAAACGGATACCCGACCTCGCACTGAAAGGGGACCCATGTTTTCACATGGGACCACTTTCCCCGAATGCCAGAAACCCACTCTGACTAATGTCTAAGTGGGTTTCTTCAGCCAATCAAGGAGCGCCACGTTGTGGCACCCTCCTGATCGGCTGTGTGCTCCTGTACTGTATGACAGGCGGCACACGGCAGTGTTACAATGTAGCGCCTATGCGCTCCATTGTAACCAATGGTGGGAACTTTCAGGTCAGCGGTTGACCGAAAGTGACCTCACCGCTGACCTGAAAGTTCCCACCATTGGTTACAATGGAGCGCATAGGCGCTACATTGTAACACTGCCGTGTGCCGCCTGTCATACAGTACAGGAGCACACAGCCGATCAGGAGGGTGCCACAACGTGGCGCTCCCTGATTGGCTGAAGAAACCCACTTAGACATCAGTCAGAGTGGGTTTCTGGCATTCGGGGAAAGGGGGCCCATGTGAAAACATGGGTCCCCTTTCAGTTCGTGGTCGGGTGTCCGATTTTTTATTTTTTCAAGTACGTGGATTACAAAAGGATTTACCGAGGAGCCGAAAACACTGGATTATGTGAGTATAATTTTTTCTACAGGTACACCATGGATTCTACTGGAGAAGAGGACCGACCTGCGTGGGAACATAAGGTAAGTATGTGTATATGGAGGTGTGGATGGATGTATTAAAGTTATACTTTCAAGGTGTGTGTGTGTTGTCTTTATTGGGGTATTTTTTTAGTAGTAGTACTACAGGTACCAGCGGGCCCATTTTTCCGCCGCATGCTGGTACTTGTGGTTCTCCAAGTACCAGCTTGCGGGGGAGGCTTGCTGGGCCTTGTAGTACTGCTACTAAAAACAATATCAATCACTTTTCACAAAGGCTATCAGCCCCCCATCCACAGCCCATTGGATGGGGGGGACAGCCTCGGGCTTCACCCCTGGCCCTTGGGTGGCTGGGGGGGGGACCCCTTGATTGAAGGGGTCCCCACTCCCCCAGGGTACCCCGGCTAGGGGTGACTAGTTGGATATTTGATGCCACGGCCGCAAGGCACTGTATAAAAGTGACCCCCGGCTGTGGCATTATCTGTCCAGCTAGTGGAGCCCGGTGCTGGTTTCAAAAATACGGGGGACCCCTACTCTTTTTGTTCCCCGTATTTTTGGAACCAGGACCAGGCGCAGAGCCCGATGCTGGTTGCTTAAATATGGGGGAACCCCTGTCCATTTTTTCCCCATATTTCTGCAACCAGGATCGGCTCAAAGAGCCCGAGGCTGGTTTTCCTTAGGAGGGGGGACCCCACGCAATTTTTTTTCTGAAAATTTATAACATTCCCCTCCCCCTTCCCACTGAAAAACATGCACGGATCTCATGGATCCGTGCATGCCTATACAAACACGGGATAAAAAAGCAGGTCTGTTTTTTTTTTAGCACTTTTTCACGATTTGTATTTTATCACGGCAGTGTTTGGCTATTGTCGGCAGTGTTTGTGTTTTGCACTTTTTAGTAAATGACCGATTTCTACCAAATTGCAGGCGTATTTGACCGATGGTGTATTGATTCGTGATTTTTCCTAGGACTTCCAAAATATTACGAATGCCCTCATCACTGCCATGATTTTTGCTTAGTAAATTACCGAGATGACACTTTGAAGAAAAAACGGCATCTCGGTCAAAATCGGGACCTTAGTAAATATACCCCAGTATGAGCCAAAATTCACATTATAGCACACAGTGGGGTATATTTACTAAGCTCCCGATTTTGACCGAGATGCCGTTTTTTCTTCAAAGTGTCATCTCGGTTAATCTCGGTCATTTACTAAACACTAATCACGGCAGTGATGAGGGCATTCGTAATTTTTTGCTAGTTCAGGAAAAAAATTACGAATGAATACACCATCGGTCAAATTACGCCTGTTTAGATATGAATCTCGGTCATTTACTAAGAAGTGCAAAGCAAAAAAACACAAAACACTGCCGTGAAAAATTACAACTCGTAAAAAAGTCCTAAAAAAAACAGACCTGCTTTTTTTTTCCGTGATTTGAGATGCATGCAGGGATCCATGAGATCCGTGCATGTATATCAGTGGGAAGGGGTGGGAAAGTGCTTATTTTTGCCAAAAAAATTGCGTGGGGTCCCCCCTCCTAAGCATAACCAGCCTCGGGCTCTTTGAGCCGATCCTGGTTGCAGAAATATGGGGAAAAAAATGACAGGGGTTCCCCCATATTTAAGCAACCAGCATCGGGCTCTGCGCCTGGTCCTGGTCCCAAAAATACGGGGGACAAAAAGAGTAGGGGTCCCCCGTATTTTTAAAACCAGCACCGGGCTCCACTAGCTGGACAGATAATGCCACAGCCGGGGGTCACTTTTATACAGCGCCCTGCGGCCGTGGCATCAAAAATCCAACTAGTCACCCCTGGCCGGGGTACCCTGGGGGAGTGGGAACCCCTTCAATCAAGGGCCCCCCCCCCCCCCAGCCACCCAAGGGCCAGGGGTGAAGCCCGAGGCTGCCCCCCCCCCCCATCCAATGGGCTGCGGATGGGAGGGCTGATAGCCTTTGTTGTAAAATAAAAGATATTGTTTTTAGTAGCAGTACTACAAGTCCCAGCAAGCCTCCCCCGCATGCTGGTACTTGGAGAACCACAAGTACCAGCATGCGGCGGAAAAACGGGCCCGCTGGTACCTGTAGTACTACCACTAAAAAAATACCCAAAAAAACACAAGACACACACACCGTGAAAGTATAATTTTATTACATACATACACACATACATACATACTTACCTTATGTTCTCACGCAGGTCGGTCCTCTTCTCCAGTAGAATCCAAGGGCTACCTGTTGAAGAAATTCTACTCACCAGATCCATGGGTCCAGGCTCCTCGGCAAATCCAGGGTTAATCCACGTACTTGAATAAATAAAAAAAAACGGTGTCCCGACCACGAACTGAAAGGGGACCCATGTTTGCACATGGGTCACCTTCCCACGAATGCCAGAAACCCACTTTGACTTCTGTCTAAGTGGGTTTCTTCAGCCAATCAGGGAGTGCCACGTTGTAGCACTCTCCTGATCAGCTGTGTGCTGCTGTCCTCACTGACAGGCAGCACGCGGCAGTGTTACAATGTAGCGCCTATGCGCTCCATTGTAACCAATGCTGGGAACTTTCTGCTCAGCGGTGACGTCACTTTAGGTCAACCGCAGGGCAGAAAGTTCCCATCATTGGTTACAATGTAGCGCATAGGCGCTACATTGTAACACTGCCGTGTGCTGCCTGTCAGTGAGGACAGCAGCACACAGCTGATCAGGAGAGTGCTACAACGTGGCACTCCCTGATTGGCTGAAGAAACCCACTTAGACAGAAGTCAAAGTGGGTTTCTGGCATTCGTGGAAAGGTGACCCATGTGCAAACATGGGTCCCCTTTCAGTTCGTGGTCGGGACACCGTTTTTTTTTATTTATTCAAGTACGTGGATTAACCCTGGATATGCCGAGGAGCCTGGACCCATGGATCTGGTGAGTAGAATTTCTTCAACAGGTAGCCCTTGGATTCTACTGGAGAAGAGGACCGACCTGCGTGAGAACATAAGGTAAGTATGTATGTATGTGTGTATGTATGTAATAAAATTATACTTTCACGGTGTGTGTGTCTTGTGTTTTTTTGGGTATTTTTTTAGTGGTAGTACTACAGGTACCAGCGGGCCCGTGTTTCCGCTGCATGCTGGTACTTGTGGTTCTCCAAGTACCAGCATGCGGGGGAGGCTTGCTGGGACTTGTAGTACTGCTACTAAAAACAATATCTTTTATTTTACAGCAAAGGCTATCAGCCCTCCCATCCGCAGCCCATTGGATGGGGGGGGACAGCCTCGGGCTTCACCCCTGGCCCTTGGGTGGCTGGGGGGGGGGGACCCCTTGATTGAAGGGGTTCCCATTCCCCCAGGGTACCCCGGCCAGGGGTGACTAGTTGGATTTTTGATGCCACGGCCGCAGGGCGCTGTATAAAAGTGACCCCCGGCTGTGGCATTATCTGTCCAGCTAGTGGAGCCCGGTGCTGGTTTTAAAAATACGGGGGACCCCTACTCTTTTTGTCCCCCGTATTTTTGGGACCAGGACCAGGCGCAGAGCCCGATGCTGGTTGCTTAAATATGGGGGAACCCCTGTCATTTTTTCCCCCATATTTCTGCAACCAGGATCGGCTCAAAGAGCCCGAGGCTGGTTATGCTTAGGAGGGGGGAACCCACGCATTTTTTTGGGGGATTTTACATTGTTTAATTAAAAAAAAAAAAAATAAGAACCCCAGCACGGATCACACAGATCCGGCCGAGATTGATTGTAAAAAAAAACGGCAGTGTTTTGCTAATCACTGCCGTAAAAATAGGTAAAAAAAAACGAATGACATCGACATCGGAAGCAAAGAAAAACCCGAATACGACAGCTTAGTAAATCCATCGTAATCAATTCAAAAAGTTGCAGTTTTACACTGTCGATGTCATTCGTGATTGAACTTTGACCTATTTTCGGAAATTACGAATCTTAGTAAATATACCCCAGTATGAGCCGAAATTCACATTATACCACACTGAATGAGCCAAAATTCACATTATAGCACATAGAATGAGCCAAAATGCACATTACAGCACACAGAATGAGACAAAATGCACATTATAGCTCACAGAATGAGACAAAATGCACATTATAGCACACAGTATGAGCCGAAATTCACATTATAGCACACAGAATGAGCCGAAAATTCACATTATACCACACAGTATGAGCCAAAATTCACATTCTAGCACACAGTATGAGCCAAAATTCACATTATAGCAAACGGAATGAGACAAAATGCACATTATACCACATGGTATGTGCCGAAATGCACATTATAGCACACAGTATGAGCCGAAATTCACATTATAGCACACTGAATGAGCTGAAATTCACATTCTAGCACACTGAATGAGCCGAAATTCACATTATAGCACACAGTATGAGCCAAAATTCACATTATAGCACACTGAATGAGCCGAAATTCACATTATAGCACACTGAATGAGCCGAAATTCACATTATAGCACACGGTATGAGCCACAATTTAGAAACAGAGAAAGAAAGTGACAGCAGGGACAGGGAGAGAGAGTGACAGCAGGGACAGGGAGAGAGAGTGACAGCAGGGACAGGAAGAGAAACATAGGGAAGCAGGGGAACATTACTTGAGATGTGCATCGGGGGTGCGGAAAGGACTGTGGTCGGCGGAGGCGCACATGGGCAGCGGCAGTGGTGGAGGTGATAAGGAGGCCTTCGGTGCGGCACCAGTGAGGTCCCTCTGACCGCCATTTGTGGTCAGTGGTGAGCGGCTGTGAGCAGTGAGAGGTGGGTGGTGGTCAGTGGTGAGCCTCACAGGTCCAGCACTCTACACAGCCGCCTAGCCAGGCAGGGATGGGAGCAGCATATGCAGCAGGCTAGCCACTTCCCTCGCCTCCTGCTGCACACTCTTTAATTTAATTTAAAAAAAACGAGGGAGATTGACGGGGATAGGCAGAGTTGCGCAGCGGCTGATCCAGGACAGTATAAGTCTGTCCAGCTCAGGGAGCAAGACGCTGTCACTACAGTCACCCTCCCGGCTCCCAGCAGCAGCACATGAAGGAGGGAGGGAGCTGCATACTGCAGTGCGGCGCAATGGTAACGGGCGGCAGGCGGCAGCAGCGCAATAGCGGGGGAGGGCAGGCATGATGCCCTGGCCGGCAGAAACCCCCTCTGCTGGGCCTACTATGGCGCCCAGGGCACGTGCCCTGCTCGACCCCCCTTAGTTACACCTCTGTCCCTCTCTACCCCTCTCTGACACTGTCTCTCTCTCTCTCTCTCTCTCTATCTCTCTCTCTCTCCCTGACACTCTCTGCCCCTCTCTTCCTCTCTGACACAGTCTTTAAACCTGACACTGTCTCTCTCCCTCACACCCTCTCTCTTCCTCTTTCTTGCCCTGACACTCTCTTTCTCCCTCTTCCGCCCCTCTCGCTCTCCCTCCCTGACACACTCTCTCTCTCTCTCTCTCCCACTCTCGTTTGCTCCTCCCCCTATCTCTCTGGCACCCTCTTTCACTCTCTCCATGATTCCCTCTCTTACTCCTCTCTCTCATCCCTTTCTCTTTCTCCATAACACCCTCTCTCTCTTGCTCATGTCTCTCTCTCTCTCTCTGACACCCTCTCTCTCGCTCTGTCCCCTCTCTTTGGGATGTAGTTATGTGACCGTGTTTGCATAAAAGCCCAAAAGTCAGCATGCCGACTGTGTCTAAACCCACTTGTAGAGTGGGAACAGAACCTGTGGCGAACGCAGTGAGCCACCGCGCTCACTGGAAGGCGAGCATAGTGAGCCTGCTGCATGATGAGCACAGCGAGCCTGAAAGAGGCTTTGTTGCACTCGCCCCCCCTCCCCCTTCACCGGCAATCTAGAGTTCGGGATCCAGCCGTCAGCATGGTGACCATCTGGATTCCGAACGCTGGTCACACAAACCCAACCCCTCTCTTCCTCTCTGGGTAAAGGTGGGGGTTGAGGTGGGGGAGGGGGGGTTCCAGATATATCCGTATATCGGGCACAAAGATTTCTGCTGCCGGCCCTGAGTGGTATAAGCAAGGTAATGCAGGAACTTTCTGGAGCTAAGGGGAAGACATTAGTCTCTCAGTATGTCACTCTACACAGTAACAAGATGGCGCTGTGCGGGTTTGGGTATGTGTAACTGGCGGTCAGGAGACTGCCGGTCAAAGTACTGATGGCTGGCGTGGGAGCGAGCCCTACATAGCCTCATGCAGGCTTGCTGGCATGCTGCGCTCATCACAGGATTTATTCCCACTCTATCGGTGTTGTGGACACCCACGAGTGGAAATAGTCCCTGTTGGTTGGCATGCCGACTGGCGGTATATCAAGGGTTCGGGTTCGCATCGCTTTTGGAATGGTACATTACAGTGTTTACTAGGGCACTGCCTTTAGGAAATTCAGAAAAAAAGATTATATGTGAATTCTTATTTTCCTTTATAGTGTTAATCCTTAAAAAAAGAAGTGATCAAACTACTGTACATTTTGGTAGCTGTAACCAAAGTTTTATTTCAATAAAGTGCACAGTAGAAAAAAATCTATAATTCCCATGGCCCAAACTTCAATTCTGATGAATGATGAGACCCTACTTGTTCCAAGTGCAGCCAGAGGTGTTGTTTATTAAGCAGGAACAAGATGGTTCAAGTTCTTTAATAACATAACCACCATGAAATCCTTTGTACATTGATCCCCTCGAGACTTGATGTACCATTTTAGTTATGATGAATAAGCACCACTGTTTGCTTTTGCACGTAGCACCAAAATCCTGGGAAGTTCTATTTCTACAGAGCAATTTAGAGCTCAGCGAGGATCAGGGCCGTATTATCCATAAGGCTGACTAGGCTGAAGCCTAGGGGCTCTGCAGGAACTAGGGGCCCAGTCAGCCGTATGGATAGTGGGATGAAAGATTGAAGTGCCGGAGGGAACCAGAAATACTTAAAAGCCTAGGGGCCTGTGTGTGGTTTAACACAGCCCTGGCACCCAGAACAGACATGCATGTTACTTGCATGCCAGCAGCCCCTTCTTTTCAATGGTATGTATTTATCATTCCAGCAGTGGGTACGCTGGTGGTCATGTGACCGATGCCAGAATCCCGACACCACTCTGAATGCCAGCGCCAGAACACCAACCACCGGCATCGCAAAGGTGAGTTTCAAGCGCCTTGAGTCCTGTTGGAGAAAAAGCGCTATATAAATAAAATTATTATTATTATTATTATCAGGGTCACTTTTATGGTTAGGGCCTGGGGAAGGGGTAGGGTTGGGCACTAGAAGGGGTGGGGTTAGCCCCCCCTGGGTCTTAGCCCTAGCCGCCACCCCCAGTGTTTTGGCCATAGCCACCACACCAGACAGATTAGGGTTAGGATAGGGGACAGGGGAGTGGAAAAATAATTACCCTGTCCCCCGTCTGCATTTTCAATGTCGAGATGCCAATGTCAGTCATGTGACTGCCGACAACCCGACAGCCGGGATACCATACCCAACCCTTTTCAACAATGTCTTTGACAAGATGGCGCTGGCACAGAAGCTAGCAAACACTCTAGCACATCTCATGAAAAATGAGCCCCTGGTAGACAATCCCAGCACTGCATCTGGGAAAATCAGAAAAAAAGGATTCTACAGTATTTATCTACTTATTGTGGTTTATTTAGTTAATTCTTAAAAAAGAAAAAGTGATTACATTACGTGCTGGCAGCTGAAACTAAAGTATTATTCATTTCATTAATGTGCAATGCAGAAAAATAATTCTCACGGCCCAAACGTCAATTCTGATGAATGGTGAGACCTGGCGTGTTTCATGTGCAGCCAGCTCTGTGGTTAATACGCAGGAAGACGTTGGATCAAGTTCTTTAATAACTAACCACCAGCGAATCCTTTGTAAATGGATCCCAATGAAACTTGATGTACTATGAACTTTATTTTACAGGAAAGCAAGGGATGGGATTACAAACTCCAGGTGAGGAACATTAATATAGACTTATTCAGAAAGTCTCACTGCTTTAGTAATAAGATATTTGTCACAAAAATAAAGTAACTACTGATAAAACAGAAATATGTGGACACACATATTCATCCAGCAACTCATAACTATATCCATGCCTCTGTTACCTTCTTTTCTGCAATGTAATGTAGGGCATATCATAAATCATTGAGGAGTTACAGTATATATAGGTGTGCCAGTTGCAGAAGGCCACATTTGTCGAATGACCATAGGCCTAGAGAGCATAGGGCCTTCCCTCCATTTCTCAACTAGGCAGCTATGTGTCTGGTGCAGCAGCCATCTTGTGTCACATCTTAGCTAAAAGCATGTTATAAGCATCAAACAGAGGTGGACGGGGAGGAGATCCGCCGCCGTGACTCCAGGACCACAACCAAGTTCACCGAACAGTAGCAGACGGAGAGAGAGCCCGCTGTTACAACCACCAGCTCCCAGGCATCGCGTCGTTTTTGTGGACAGGTGTACATAATATCTCCTCTCCTAGGAGTATGGGGGTCATTCTGACCCGTTCGCTCACTGCGTTTTAACGCAGCAGAGCGAACGGGTCCCTGCTGTGCATGCGCCGGCGCCATAGTGCACCGGCACATGCCAGACGGCCGAAGGCCGTAGCAGGAAATACGATCACCTCTGCCTGATTGACAGGCAGAGGCGATCGCTGGGCGGGAGGGGGCGGAACGGCGGCGTTTGGCTGCCGTTTCGTGGGTATGGTCCGGCCAACCCAGGCATGGCTGGACCGAACGGGGGGCGAGCCACAGCGGCTGCGTGACATTACACGCAGCCCCAGCAGGCCGGGGAGCGGCGAGTAGTTCCCGGCCAGCACGCTAAAGCTGCGCTGGCCGGGAGCTACTCGTACAGTGCAAAGGCATTGCCACTGTGCGATGCCTTTGCACTTCTGCGAGGGGAGGCTGGACTGACATGAGGGGCGGACTAGCCCTGTCCTGGGCGTCCCCCCGCATGTCTGGGAAGAAGATCGTAGCTGTGCTAAATTTAGCACAGCCAGGGTCGGACTGGCCCACAGGGGTACAGGCGAAACCACTGGTGGGCCCCCGTGCCTGAGGGCCCACTCCTTCCTCTAGGGATCAGGTTCCAGACTGTGCACTTGTATTATACATGGTAGATATGTTGCATTACATGGTACTAAACTATTGTGTATTTCAAGCCTCTGTGGAGGCTGGCCACACCCCCTTTTTAGGCTGTTCACACCCCTAAGTATGGGCCCCTATCACTGCATACCCCCTGTGGGTCCTTCATACCCACAGTCCAACACTGAGCACAGCTACGATCAACTCGGAATGACCCCCCAATATTTACTAAAGTGCGGGTTTATAGACGAGGAGATGTTGCCCATAGCAACCAAACAGATTCTATTTATCATTTATTTAGTGCCTTCTAGAAGAAAATAGCTACAAGCTGATTGGTTGACACGGGCAATATCTCCAATTGTAAAAACCCACACTTTAGTAAATATAGTTATTAAAACTTTCTGTTTATTGTTACTAAACAAATTACCTCACAAAAGCTGCTCCAAAAGTTCTTTAATATAATCAGGCGATACTAAAGTAATGTGAAAAGGTGTTGAAAACACCCGTGTTCACATTATTATAGTAAAAACAAAAAAAAGTTACTAAATCTGCCCCAAAATGTTTTGTATTAAAGTGGTTTCAATTGTTACAATTTAAGTGCTGAACTAATTATCTTGCAAAAAGAATTACAGTATATCCATTTTTTAGGTACTTGTGTTGGGCACATTGGCCCTCATTCCGAGTTGTTCGCTCGCTTGCTACTTTTAGCAGCCGTGCAAACGCATAGTCGCCGCCCACGGGGAAGTGTATTTTCACTTTGCAGGAGTGCGAACGCCTGTGCAGCCGAGCGGCTGCAAACACATTTTGTGCAGCACAAGACCAGCCCTGTAGTTACTTATCCTGTGCGATGATTGCTGCGACGAAGGACCCGGAATTGACGTCAGATACCCGCCCAGCAAACGACCGTCCACGCCTGCGTTTTTCCAAACACTCCCAGAAAACGGTCATTTGGCATCCATAAACTCCCACTTCCTGTCAATCTCCTTGGGTTCGCCAGTGCGAATGGAATCATCGCTAGAACCTGTGCAAAACCACAATGCTCTTTGTAACCGTACGACGCGCCTGCGCATTGCGGTGCATACGCATGCGCAGATTAGCCCCGTTCTGCCATGATCGCTGTGCTGCAAAAATCCATAGCGAGCGATCAGCTCAGAATGACCCTCATACACCTGTAATAGTTTAATAATAAATCTAGGTTATTGTAACATCAATGTTACTATAATGTGGAGCTAATTAGGCAATGAATCTCTTGGGGTTCGCTGAGTTTCTGTCACAAGAGAGATATAATTAGTTTAGGCTGTAAATAAATAGATTCTGTATGAGCAGGACGCTGGGAATATTCCTACTGAGGAAATATTTACAGAGAATTATAACTAAGATATTGAGCATATATCATTTGCATCAGGGACTTCCCTCTATGCATGTGTCTTTGGGGGTCATTCCGAGCACAGCTACGATCATCTTCCTTGACATGCGGGGGGACGCCCAGCACAGGGCTAGTACGCCCCACATGTCAGTGCCGCCCCCCCCCCCCCCCCCCCGCACAAATACTAAAGCATCGCACAGCGACGATGCTTTTGTATTTCAGGAGTAACTCCCGGCCAGCACAGCTCCTGCGGCTGTCCGGGAGTTGTTTGTCGCTGCCACTGGCCGCGGTGGCTGCATGAGAAATGACGCAGCCGCCGCGGCCCGTCCCCCCCCAATTGTCCGGCCACACCTGCGATGGCCGGACCGCGCCTCCTAAATGGTGGCTTAACACCGCCATTCAGCCCCCTCCCGCCCAGCGACCGCCTCTGTCTCAGAGGTGATCGCTTGGCAGCGATGACTGCCATGTACTGGCGCACTGCGGCACCGGTGCATGCGCGGACCCGACTCGATCGCTGCACTGCGACAAACTGCAGCGGGCGATCGGGACGGAATGACCCCCTATGAACAATGTTGTCACTTATACTGTACTTGGCATATAAAGTTTGTTGCTCAACAATATACTGTATGTGAAAGGATTTCTTACGCTATAAATGTAATTATCTTTATTAATCTTTATTATTGTTTTTTTTTGTTTTTTTTACTGTCTGAGATGTTTAATAGCGATTCTTAGTATGAACGTGGAACCATAATACTAAATAGAGTTTGCAGTCCTAGTACTTCTATATGTAGCTAGGGTTAGGATATGGGGGGTCATTCAGATCTGATTGCTGCTTTGCGTTTTCGCACAGCGGGCGATCAGGTACCAAATGTGAATGCGTATGCACCGCAATGTGCACCCGCGTTGGACAACAACAACGGGCATTGTCAGGAAGCGATGGGATGGTGCAAAAATTCCATTGCGCGGGCGTTCGCAAGGTGATGGACAGGAGGTAGCCGTTTATGGGTGGTAACTAACCATTTACTGGGAGTGTTTGGAAAAATGCAGGCGTGCCCAAGCGTTTTCATAGAGGGTATGCCACGTCAGCTCTGGCTCTGATCAGCCTGATGTGATCGCACTGTCGGAGTGAGTCCTGGGCTGCGCAGAGACTGCACAAAGTGGATTTTAGCAGCTCGGCGCACACATAGCATAGCACACTACCCCAGTAGGCGGTGACTATCAATGCAGGAAAGCAAAATTAGCAACCCAGTGATCAGATCTGAATGACAACCATGGTCTGAACTTCAAGTTAACGATGGCCACCAGTGGCAGCTCTAGAAGTAGGGGAGCCACCCTCACTGCCACACCAATCGCTGCCAAATATCACCGGCCAGGACTCACTATTAGTTGGTGTGGCTCCCCTGTTTGAATTTTGGACTGTGCTGCAGCCCCACCTTGGGAGCTACCACTGACTCAGTAGTGCCGGTGATTTACTTGGTGCAGTTAGACTCACACATACAGTACAGATTGCCCCCATAGCCTCACACACATGTTGCCCCATAGATTCACATACACGTTCCCTCATAGTCAACCATGCTGCCACATATCCTCACACACACATTCCCTCATAGTCACACATGCTGCCCCATATCCTCACACACATTCCCTCATAGTCACACATGCTGCCCCGTAGCCTCACACACACATTCCCTCATAGTCACACATGCTGCCCCGTAGCCTCACACACACAATCCCTCATAGTCACACATGCTGCCCCATATCCTCACACACACATTCCCTCATAGTCACACATGCTGCCCCATATCCTCACACACATTCCCTCATAGTCACACATGCTGCCCCATAGCCTCACACACACATTCCCTCATAGTCACACATGCTGCCCCGTAGCCTCACACACACAATCCCTCATAGTCACACATGCTGCCCCATATCCTCACACACACATTCCCTCATAGTCACACATGCTGCCCCATATCCTCACACACACATTCCCTCATAGTCACACATGCTGCTCCGTAGCCTCACACACACATTCCCTCATAGTCACACATGCTGCTCCATAGCCTCACACACACATTCCCTCATAGTCACACATGCTGCCCCATATCCTCACACACACATTTCCTCATAGTCACACATGCTGCTCCGTAGCCTCACACACACATTCCCTCATAGTCACACGTGCTGCCCCATAGCCTCACACACACATTCCCTCATAGTCACACATGCTGCCCCATAGCCTCACACACACATTCCCTCATAGTCAGACATGCTGCCCCATAGCCTCACACACACATTCCCTCATAGTCACACATGCTGCCCCATATCCTCACACACACATTCCCTCATAGTCACACATGCTGCCACATATCCTCACACACACATTCCCTCATAGCCACACATGCTGCCACATATCCTCACACACACATTCCCTCATAGTCACACATGCTGCCCCATATCCTCACACACACATTCCCTCATAGCCACACATGCTGCCCCATATCCTCACACACACATTCCCTCATAGTCACACATGCTGCCCCATATCCTCACACACATTCCCTTATAGTCACACATGCTGCCCCATATCCTCACACACACATTCCCTCATAGTCACACATGCTGCCCCATATCCTCACACACACATTCCCTCATAGTCACACATGCTGCCCCATAGCCTCACACACACATTCCCTCATAGTCACACATGCTGCCCCATATCCTCACACACACATTCCCTCATAGTCACACATGCTGCCCCATATCCTCACACACACATTCCCTCATAGTCACACATGCTGCCCCATATCCTCACACACACATTCCCTCATAGTCACTCATGCTGCCCCATATCCTCACACACACATTCCCTCATAGTCACACATGCTGCCCCATATCCTCACACACACATTCCCTCATAGTCACACATGCTGCCCCATATCCTCACACACACATTCCCTCATAGTCACTCATGCTGCCCCATAGCCTCACACACACATTCCCTCATAGTCACACATGCTGCTCCATATCCTCACACACATTCCCTCATAGTCACACATGCTGCCCCATATCCTCACACACACATTCCCTCATAGTCACACATGCTGCCCCATATCCTCACACACACATTCCCTCATAGTCACACATGCTGCCCCATATCCTCACACACACATTCCCTCATAGTCACACATACTGCCCCATATCCTCACACACACATTCCCTCATAGTCACACATGCTGCCCCATATCCTCACACACACATTCCCTCATAGTCACACATGCTGCCCCATATCCTCACACACACATTCCCTCATAGTCACACATGCTGCCCCATATCCTCACACACACATTCCCTCATAGTCACACATGCTGCCCCATATCCTCACACACACAATCCCTCATAGTCACACATGCTGCCCCATATCCTCACACACACATTCCCTCATAGTCACACATGCTGCCCCATATCCTCACACACATTCCCTCATAGTCACACATGCTGCCCCATAGACTCACACACACATTCCCTCATAGTCACACATGCTGCCCCATATCCTCACACACACATTGCCTCATAGTCACACATGCTGCCCCATAGACTCACACACACATTCCCTCATAGTCACACATGCTGCCCCATATCCTCACACACACATTCCCTCATAGTCACACATGCTGCCCCATATCCTCACACACACATTCCCTCATAGTCACACATGCTGCCCCATATCCTCACACACACATTCCATCATAGTCACACATGCTGCTCCATATCCTCACACACATTCCCTCATAGTCACACATGCTGCCCCATATCCTCACACACACATTCCCTCATAGTCACACATGCTGCCCCATATCCTCACACACACATTCCCTCATAGTCACACATGCTGCCCCATAGCCTCACACACACATTCCCTCATAGTCACACATGCTGCCCCATATCCTCACACACACATTCCCTCATAGTCACACATGCTGCTCCATATCCTCACACACATTCCCTCATAGTCACACATGCTGCTCCATATCCTCACACACACATTCCCTCATAGTCACACATGCTGCCCCATATCCTCACACACACATTCCCTCATAGTCACACATGCTGCCCCATATCCTCACACACACATTCCCTCATAGTCACACATGCTGCCCCATATCCTCACACACACATTCCCTCATAGTCACACATGCTGCTCCATATCCTCACACACACATTCCCTCATAGTCACACATGCTGCCCCATATCCTCACACACATTCCCTCATAGTCACACATGCTGCCCCATATCCTCACACACACATTCCCTCATAGTCACACATGCTGCCCCATATCCTCACACACATTCCCTCATAGTCACACATGCTGCCCCATATCCTCACACACATTCCCTCATAGTCACACATACTGCCCCATATCCTCACACACACATTGCCTCATAGTCACACATGCTGCCCCATAGACTCACACACACTTTCCCTCATAGTCACACATGCTGCCCCATATCCTCACACACATTCCCTCATAGTCACACATGCTGCCCCATATCCTCACACACACATTCCCTCATAGTCACACATGCTGCTCCATATCCTCACACACATTCCCTCATAGTCACACATGCTGCCCCATATCCTCACACACACATTCCCTCATAGTCACACATGCTGCCCCATAGCCTCACACACACATTCCCTCATAGTCACACATGCTGCCCCATATCCTCACACACATTCCCTCATAGTCACACATGCTGCCCCATATCCTCACACACACATTCCCTCATAGTCACACATGCTGCCACATATCCTCACACACACATTCCCTCATAGTCACACATGCTGCCACATATCCTCACACACACATTCCCTCATAGTCACACATGCTGCCCCATATCCTCACACACATTCCCTCATAGTCACACATGCTGCCCCATATCCTCACACACACATTCCCTCATAGTCACACATGCTGCCCCATATCCTCACACACATTCCCTCATAGTCACACATGCTGCCCCATATCCTCACACACACATTCCCTCATAGTCACACATGCTGCCACATATCCTCACACACACATTCCCTCATAGTCACACATGCTGCCCCATATCCTCACACACACATTCCCTCATAGTCACACATGCTGCCCCATATCCTCACACACATTCCCTCATAGTCACACATGCTGCCACATATCCTCACACACACATTCCCTCATAGTCACACATGCTGCCACATATCCTCACACACACATTCCCTCATAGTCACACATACTGCCCCATATCCTCACACACATTCCCTCATAGTCACACATGCTGCCCCATATCCTCACACACACATTCCCTCATAGTCACACATGCTGCCCCATATCCTCACACACATTCCCTCATAGTCACACATACTGCCCCATATCCTCACACACACATTGCCTCATAGTCACACATGCTGCCCCATAGACTCACACACACATTCCCTCATAGTCACACATGCTGCCCCATATCCTCACACACATTCCCTCATAGTCACACATGCTGCCCCATATCCTCACACACACATTCCCTCATAGTCACACATGCTGCCCCATAGCCTCACACACACATTCCCTCATAGTCACACATGCTGCCCCATATCCTCACACACATTCCCTCATAGTCACACATGCTGCCCCATATCCTCACACACACATTCCCTCATAGTCACACATGCTGCCACATATCCTCACACACACATTCCCTCATAGTCACACATGCTGCCACATATCCTCACACACACATTCCCTCATAGTCACACATACTGCCCCATATCCTCACACACATTCCCTCATAGTCACACATGCTGCCCCATATCCTCACACACACATTCCCTCATAGTCACACATGCTGCCCCATATCCTCACACACACATTCCCTCATAGTCACACATGCTGCCCCATATCCTCACACACACATTCCCTCATAATCACACATGTTGCCCCATATCCTCACACACACATTCCCTCATAGTCACACATGCTGCCCCATATCCTCACACACACATTCCATCATAGTCACACATGCTGCCCCATATCCTCACACACACATTCCCTCATAGTCACACATGCTGCCCCATATCCTCACACACACATTCCCTCATAGTCACACATGCTGCCCCATAGCCTCACACACACATTCCCTCATAGTCACACATGCTGCCCCATATCCTCACACACATTCCCTCATAGTCACACATGCTGCCCCATATCCTCACACACATTCCCTCATAGTCACATATGCTGCCCCATAGCCTCACACACACTACAACCATAATCTCACAAACACATGCTAAAAAAAAATTACCAAGTAATTGGTCTGGCGCTGATTATGGGATGGCTTTACTGTAAGCAGCTAATTAAAATAGTGGTAGTTAATCCCAATGCAAAACAATACAGAAACAAACACAATTAGCGCTGATGAACTGGATATGTTTAAAAATGTTGCAAATTTATTACATATTCCACATAATTAATTGTTGCAACATATTTAAAAAACAACTATAGAAGTAATACGGGCATATCAGAGCACTGCTTATAATTGAAATGATTTATAAAAACAACACATGAGCTGGGACTTGTAGTTCATCTTATGAGTATAGCCACAGTCCTAGGAAATGCAGATATTGTGAAGGTATTGTTACCAACTATATTGGAAGATGCAAGACCTCTTGCAGCCTGATTATGGACTCCACATAGTACTAGTTAAAGCTCCGGTCCAACCGCAAATGTCAACTTCACAACAATATATTCCTTACTTGGACTTCTAGACTTGTCTCCAGATGAGTATAGATGGATCCAATTTATACAGTGTGCCCAGCTCCTCCACCAACACGTTTCGCTGTGTGCCACAGCTTTTTCAAGGTGATGTGGTTCAGTGCCATAATGCCCTTTTTTTAGCAGTGTTGATTACCCATTGTTTACAGGTAACCATTTATCTAGACCAGGGGTGGGGAACCTCAGGCCCACGGGCCGAATAAGGCCAGCAAAGCCACTTGATCAGGCCCGGCCAGGATCACCTAACCGAGAGAGATGATGGGTGCCCGCTGAGATTTTGTTACCAGCGGGCGCCCGGCTCCTTCTCGACAGCTCACTCCTGAATTCTGGCTTCCAGCTCAGGCAGTGTACATGTGTAGCGCTCCCATAGTTCTGAGAAGCGGGCGGCCAGGTGGAGGGCAGCGGTCCAGAAACAGGCGCGGGGCTGGTGAGTATTGTGTTTTTTTTTATTTTTATGTGTATGTAAGCAGCGCTACTAGGGTGCATAACAACTGACTGGGTGCATATCTAATTGGGCATAACAACTGACTGGGGGCATATTTAATGGGGGCATATCAACTGACTGTGGGCATATCTAATGGGGCATAACAACTGACTGGGGGCATATCTAATGGGGCATAACAACTGACTAGGGGCATTTCTAATGGGGTATAACAAGTGACTGGGGGTATATATACTGGGACAGGCTAATTTTTAAGTTGATAATTTTTGTATGGCCCCCGAAGAATTTTATTTATATCCAAATGGCCCTTGGTAGAAAAAAGGTTCCCCACCTCTAATCTAGACACTCTAATAATATTAAAAATCAAAACATATCCAGCTCTGTAAAAAAGTGACAGACATAGTGTATATAATCTATATTAGAATTGTAATTATTAACTTTATAACTGCTTAAATCTAAGTTTGAACATAAAAGCCGATGCCCGGTTACGTGACTGCTGGACCGCTCTTCCTGTATGTGGAACGCAAGCCTAATGTGATTGGCAGTCAGAGCGGTCACGTGATCCAGCATCATCCATCACGTGATCGCGGGATAAGCAATAGTAGATGGTATTTGAATACAGCGGTCATGTGACCCGATCCCTCCAATGGCACAATCACTCTCCACTAGGAAGGATATTATGCTTCCCAGGCCTCTGTTTCATTTTCAGCCCCCGGTCACGTGAACAGATCATCTGACTTATTTTCTCCAATTGGCATCCCCATACTACAATCACATATGGGAATGCATATATATCTCATTTAGCCTCCATCTTTACAAAAACCTATCTCACATTAAAGAACTCTCCTTTATATGCTTGAACTTAAGTTATACACACATAAATATACAAAAAGGAAATGGGAAGGAACACATCATTATTCGATAGTAGCATTATAATCTGGTGCCATCTTGTGGTCAAATCTCAGATTGCTCTTTCTTAATGCTAATACAAAACATCTATCTTTTATGTTTTAGTCAATATTTGCCCTCACAGATTTTAATACGCAAGAATTATCTAATATAATATAATTAACCTGTTCATGTACTCATAACTTGGCATTAAGTTCCAGTGCCTCATTCAGTCCACCAGGGAAAAATGAGTTCAACTGGAAAGTCCAGAAGAACTCTTGTCTGCACAAATTTGTGAACCGATCTCCTCCCCTACTTGTTTTGGGGATATGTTCTAAATTTATAATCCTAAGGGATGTTGGATCTTTATTATGTCAGTGTAAGAAATGTCTGGAGACATTATGTTTAGTTACATCATTAATTATATTCCTACGGTGTTCCATGAATCTGGTTTTTAGCATCCTTGTGGTTCTCCAAACATATTTAAGTTGGCATCCACATTGTAAAAGATATACTACCCAAGAGGTGTTACAGTTTATGAAACTTGAAATGCCAAGTCTTCCCTTCTATTGGTAGTGGGCTCATTAATGTTCTATTACACGAATAAGTGCACGTAGTACATCTACTGGCCCCACATTTATAATAACCTTTTGTTTTTTAATTTAACCACATTTGATCTTTCCTGTTACTATCCACATCTACTTTCTATTGGCTCGGAGCTAAGAGTGATTATATAGATTTGTTTTTCCTAAAAACATATTCAGGTTTTGATGGCAAAAAATCATATAGGACATCATCACTTCTGAGCATATGAAAATTACGTTTAATTATAATCTTTATCTCATTCGACCTACAATTAAATTTTGAGATAAATGCCCATTCTTTTTTTTATCAATTTTCCATCACTTCTTTCAAAGCCCTATCCAATAAATATTGTGGATATTGCTTATTTTTAAAGATTTCTAATAAAGTATTGGCTTGAGCCAGAAAAGATGAGGTCGAATGAACAAGTTCTTCTTAATCTGAGAAGTTGGCCCTTCAGTATATTATTCTTCAAGGCTGTGTAATGCGCACTGTTGCAATTTAAATACGCATTACTACCAACTTCTTTAATAAAATATGATGTTTGAATTTAGTTATCTATTATCTCCATGGTTATATCCAGTTAATTAATATTGGTAGAATGAAAATTAAATGTGAAGGTTAAATTATAAGTGATAGTGTTGAAAAAATTATCAAAATTTGTAAATGTGTCAAGAACCCCATCCCAAATCATAAAAAGATTGTTTATGTACCGGCCATAGAGGACCAGATGCGTGCCATGCCCACCCCCCATATTACCTCCTCCTCTAACTCACCCATATATAGGTTGGCGTAGCTCAGCACGAACCTGGTCCCCATGGCCATGCCCATAATTTGATGATAAAACGTGTTCGAAAAAAGAAAATAGTTATGTGAAAGAATGAACTGAATAGAATCCAAAATAAACATCCCATGTCTCTCAGTGAGGTCTCCACCATGGCCTATAGTATTTGAAAATTGCCTGCACCCCCCCAACCCACTGTTATGGTGTTTGGCAGCACCTGTATTCTGGAAGCAGACACCAGGTGGTTGGCACGACCCAGAGCAGAAGCGTGGAGTCTAACACACCGGGGGGTGTTCACCAGGGAACCCCGCAAGGGGATTTGGGCTTCGCTGACCCTGATGTGCAGGTTGCGGCCCTCTGCCTGGGTCACCTGGTATCTGCACAGGAGTCCACAAGGTATAAACAGGATAATTTACCTGTAGAAATGCAGCTGGTAAGGCAGGGGTTAATTGCAGAGTGACTGACACAGCAGGGCTAATGGCAGAGGTTTGATGAGAGCTGAACTGGGACATAGAGGGAAACAAACTTGCAGGCTGAAAGTTCTGGATTGAAGAGCTGGAATTTGGCAGGATTCACAGGAGTTTGTTTGGAGTCTGGATACAGAATTGCAGGTACTGAATGGAGATGAACATGCAGAAAGCTCTGTGTGATTAGTGTGATGTTTGCAAAACTGGACAGGTGCAGGATTACTGAGGCAAGATGCAAGACTGGCTGGAATGGTGCACAGATATCTTGAAGCAGGGATTCCAAGGCAGAAGGACACATTGGATATATAATTGTAGTAGATACAGGTCCAAGATGAACTGGATGCAGGACTGGCAGGAATACTGGGACCAGTTACCAGGACACAGGAGACTGGGAACTTGCACAGCGTGCAATGGCCACGTGCTGAGCACCCAGGAACAGGCTCTTAGGAGTCCAGACTAGAACCTGACACTCTCTGATACTGAACTCTGTCACTGGCATAGTGGTATGTGGATACTCTCTAGTTAAAGGAAGACAGACCAATCACATGATAGTCAGGCTGAAGTTGCAGGTAATGAGGTCCAGGTGATCAGTTGCTAGGAAACGATAACAACAGAAGGGGGCAGACTGATCCAGGTGCTAATCAATGCAGAAAGCAGAACTGACAGATTTGCAGCCGCTGCACACATGACACCCACGTGGAATGTTGGTATACAGGCCATTGACATCTAAGTTGGTGAATGAATATGAAGGTTTCAAGATGATATTTTGTGTACATTGTAACAAATGCATTGTATCTCGTATATGGGACCTCAACTGAGAGACATCCTTTGATTAGTGGGACATTTGCCTCAGCTATAGTTGTGTCAATTTACCATAGTATATCTGTAGCTTCAGCCATGCACAGCTGTGCTTGTCAGCTGTGCGTTCCAATACTCAAAGCGTTCCTATCTATAAGCGTTTTGAAAATGAACAGTTAAAAAAAACAGTTGAACAAACATTGAACGACATCAAGAAAGAAATCCAAAACATTATGTGGACTCATCAAACCTCTGAAATGAAATCACCTGGCCTATGCCCACTAACTCTCTGGCAGAGAACATCAGTAGTACCTTACAGGCCTACCCCTCAAGTGATGGACTACTCCACCCAGGGTAATCCTACGCAGTGCGCCGAAGATGGCTGCCGCACCTGGTACCCTGTGAGGGTGAAATACACAGCCCATGGAAATTATTACCCAAAATGCCTACACCATTCATGCATTATTCTTTGTGTCTTTTTTTTTTTCTGTGTGGTTTATCTTTTGATGTGTAATACTTAAATCCTCTGTATTATGTGCATTATTTGAGTTCTAGTTGGCGCCGCGGATGGCTGCCTCGGTGCTGCTCTGCCAAACAGCCTTCATCTTTAGTCTTACATGTATAATATGTCGAACCTACTGTACAGATGCAATGTGCAGTATGAACTCATATGTGTAATGTTTGTAATGTATGCTAAGTTTTTTTCCCCCCTTCTTATGCCATGTATTCCCTCTTCATGTTGCTGCTTGGCGATGCATTGTACCACAAAGAATTCCTAGTGTACGCGAGTACACCTGGCAAATAAAGCTGATTCTGATTCTGATTCTGGAGTTGTAGATAACTGTCAACATAGGCTGAAAGAAAAAAAGTAAGAGCATTAACACCCGAAATAATAGGACATCCTGGGGGTGAAGTGAGGGACTTGTGAATTTAAGGCAAATGATAATAAACTGAAATAGTAGGATAATTTGGAAATAAAAATTTGAATTCTTCTCTGTATATAACCCCGTCCTCCGTTGCATCTTGAAGTAGTATATATAATTCATCAATATATACGGGGGTGGGGTCTTCAGACAGGACCTGATAAAATTTCTCATTACACAGTTGTCTGTGAGCTTCTTTAATGTAATCCTCTTTGTCCTGAATGACTAACCCACCCCCCTTGTCATCTTCTTTAATGATTATGGATGAATATTTCATTAATTTTTTCAAGGCCTGTTTCTCCCATTTATTGAAATTGCTTTTTGACTTTCATTGGACATACATAGTGACCAAAAGTTCTCTAATGTTGATTTATAAAAAGTTTCCACCTGACTGCTCTTAAAGCTGATTGGGAAAAAAATCAGATTTTACTTTACACCGTTTCTTATTAATGTCAAAAACTTTATGAGTAGTATTTCTTTCATTTTCCTTTTTTAATTCCTCCAGAATCTGGAGGACTGGATCATCTGTTGTGTCCAGTACAATAGGCAACATCTCATTAGTATTTGATGTGTCAGATTTCTTTGCAAAAAATCGCTTCCTGCAAAGAGTCCTGATAAATCTATTAAGATCCACATACTGTACAAGTCAAAGAGGTTTGGGTCTTCTGTGGGAGAAAATGTTAACCCCTTACATAGGAGTGAAATTTCATTTTCTGTCAATTTTTTTGAGGATAGATTAAAGATACTTTTAGCATTACTTTTGATATTTTTAGCCCTTAGTCTCTTAAATCTCTCCTTTTTTCCTCCTGTCGTCCTCTAAACTATACTTGGATTTCCGTTTCTTTTTGGTGTAAATTCTGATCTCCTCTTTCTCCACAATTTCTCCCTGTGTAGGGGATCTCGTTGATCTAAAAAAGAATCCTCTCTTTGATCTCTCCAAGTTTTATATTGAGTTTCTTTGAGGCAAGCTCATGCCTGGTGTGTTTTGTTGAACTGACTTTGATTCTCAGATACTTTGGATGTCGCCCCTGATGATGTATTCTGGTGACCAGGTTTTACACACCTCTGGTTATTTATATTATTTCTGGGGGTCTTGTTGTCCGCATCCCTATTGTTCATATATTTCTTTTTATAAGACCTACCGTGTCTTTTCGTATAATCTTCCATGTCACGTTTAATTTTTTTGCATTTCAAATCTGTGATGGCCAATTCAAATTTAAGTACCCTTTCTGATACCATTCGATCTCTTTCTATATATTCTGATGTAGTTCTATAGTTCTCCAATTTCTTTTTAATACAGTCTATTTCTGGGACCAATTGTTCCACCTTTTTATTTCTATATTTTATCACTAATTGCATAAGACTGAATGAGCATCGATCTAATAGGCTCTCCCATTCATTCTGGAATTCAGGTTGGTCCTGAAAAATACAGTAGACGGCTTAAACAGACCTAAACCTCTAGGAATCATCTTTTTGTCCACATATTTTTGAAGATTTATGCTATCAAACCAATGCTTGGTCTCTGATTTAAGAAGATCTTCTAATGTAAAAAAAAACAGTTTTCAGAATACTGTATCCTCACAATTGGGAGTATCGACACTTTTGTCACAATCCCATTTCGACCTATCATTTTGTCTTCTACTATAAATGTCATTAAATGATGCAAAACAGGTCATTACTGCAGCCAGATAAAACTATGTGCAGGTGCAAAAAAATAAATTACCAAGTAATTGGTCTGGCGCTGATTATGGGATGGCTTTGCTGTTAGCAGCTAATTAAAATAGGGGTAGTTAATCCCAATGCAAAACAATACAGAAACAAATACAATTAGCGCTGATGAACTGGATATGTTTAAAAAAGATAAAAATTTATTACATATTCCACATAATTAATTGTTGCAACATATTTAAAAACCACCTATAGAAGTAATACGGGCATATCAGAGCACTGATTATAATTGAAATGATTTATAAAAACAAGACATGAGCTGGGACTTGTAGTCCATCTTATGAGTATAGCCACAGTCCTAGGAAATGCAGATATTGCAAAGGTATTGTTACCAACTGTATTGGAAGATGCAAGACCTCTTGCAGCCTGATTATGGACTCCACATAGTCCTAGTTAAAGCTCTGGTCCAACCGCAAATGTCCACTTTGCAACAATATATTCCTTACTTGGACTTCTAGACTTGTCTCCAGATGAGTATAGAAGGATCCAATTTATATAGTGTGCCCAGCTCCTCCACCAACGCGTTTCACTGTGTGCCACAGCTTTTTCAAGGTGATGTGGTTCAGTGCCATAATGCCCTTTTTTTAGCAGTGTTGTCTGCCCATTGTTTACAGGTGACCGATAATCTAGACACTCTAATAATATTAAAAATCAAAACATATCCAGCTCTGTAAAATAGTGACATAGTATAAATAATCTATATTAGAATTAGAATTATAAACTTTATAACTGCTTAAATCTAAGTGTGAACATAAAAGCCGATTCCTGGTTACGTGACCGCCGGACCGCTCTTCCTGTAAGTAGAACGCAAGCCTAATGTGATTGGTGGTTTGAGCGGTCACGTGATCCAGCATCATCCATCACGTGATCGCGGGATAAGCAATAGTAGATGGTATTTGAATACAGTGGTCATGTGATCCGATCCCTTCAATGGCACAATCACTCTCCACTAGAAAGGATATTATGCTTCCCAGGCCTCTGTTTCATTTTCAGCCCCCAGTCACGTGAACAGATCATCTGACTTATTTTCTCCAATTGGCATCCCCATACTATAATCACATATCGAAACATACTACAATCACATATGGGAATGCATATATATGCATGTATAGCTCATTTAGCCTCCATCTTTACAAAAACCTACTGTATCTCACATCAAAAAACTCTCCTTTATATGCTTGAACTTAAGTTATACACACATAAATATACAAAAAGGAAATGGGAAGGAACACATCATTGTTCTATAGTAGCATTATAATCTGGTGCCATCTTTTGGTCAAATCTCAGATTGCTCTTTCTTAATGTTTAATACAAAAAAAATCTATATTTAATGTTTTAGTCAATATTTGCACTCACAGATTTTGTAGTATGGGGATGCCTCTGTATTCAAATACCATCTACTATTACTTATCCCGTGATCACGTGACAGATGACGCTGGGTCATGTGACCGCTCTGACCACCAATCACATACAGGAAGAGCGGTCTGGCGGTCACATGACTGGGAATTGGCTTTTATGTTCAAACTTATATTTAAGCAGTTATAAAGTTTATAATTACAATTCTAATATAGATTATATACACTATGTCTGTCACTATTTTACAGAGCTGATATGTTTTTATTTTTAATATTATTAAAGTGTCTAGATTAATGGTCACCTGTAAACAATGGACAATCAACACTGCTATAAAAAGGGCATTATGGCACTGAACCACATCACCTTGAAAAAGCTGTGGCACACAGTGAAACGCGTTGGTGGAGGAGCTGGGCACACTATATAAATTGGATCCATCTATACTTATCTGGAGAAAAGTCTAGAAGTCCAAGTAAGGAATATATTGTTGTGAAGTGGACATTTGCTGGTTTGACCGGAGCTTTAACTATGACTATGTGGAGTCCATAATCAGGCTATAAGAGGTCTTGCATCTTCCAATACAGTTGGTAACAATAACTTCACAATATCTGCATTTCCTAGGACTGTGGCTATACTCATAAGATGAACTACAAGTCCCAGCTCATGTGTTGTTTTTATAAATCATTTCAATTATAAGCAGTGCTCTGATATGCCTGTATAATTTCTTTAGGTGGTTTTTAAATATGTTGCAACAATTAATTATGTGGAATATGTAATAAATTTGTATCTTTATTAAACATATCCAGTTCATCAGTGCTAATTGTATTTGTTTCTGTATTGTTTCACAAACACATGCTTCCTGATAGCCTCAGACAAACGTACTGCCCCCATATCATCACACTCACAATGCCCCCAAAGCCTCACACACACACTAAACTCCCATCACCACACTCACACTGCCCCCATAGCCTCAAACACACTGACCCATAGCCTCACACACACACTGCCATAGGTGTGCGCAGGGGGGGTGCCTGGTGCGCACAGGCACCCCCTAATGTACTGACACCCGATCTCACATGCCTGATGCAGCAATAGCCGAGCAGGCTGATTACTGCCCCCTCTGCGCTGCACCCTGTCAGGACTGCATTACTGACCGGATGCCTGGGTTAATCAAGGGTGCCACTGCCACCTGCTTTCAAACTCCCGGCTCCACCTCCATGTACAAAAACGGCGTGATGTGAGTACGTCATGCTGCTCGCATGCCCACCCACCACATGCCCACCTCTCTCCTTCTATGCTGTGCCAACGCCAGCCACTGATGAGGAGCAGCATGCAGCCAGTGTTCCTCTTAGGAAGACAAATTCAATACTGGCAGGCGGTCGGCAACAGCATTGACACGTCACTCGTTTTTCCAGCAGCAGCAGTACTAGTCTGCGACTGTCAGTGAGTGACTGACTTGTAAGTAAGCTGCTGCAGCTTGCAGGGGAAAGAGAGAGGGAGCCAGACCAGGCTGAGGAGGAGCAGTGTAATTGCTGTTAGTGCCATCAGGGGTGTTTGTTTGGTGCACACCACAACATCTGACAATGTATCTGCTTTATTAGGATTGGTACAAGGGTGGATATTTTATATTGCGCAGACCGTCAATAGATGGTGCTAGACACGCCCAAAAGGTGGTGCTAGACACACCCCTCCGACGGTGCACCCCCTAATAAAATGTGCTGCGCACGCCTATGCACACTGCCCCATAGCCTCCCACACACACTTCCCTCCCATCACCATACTCACACTGCCTCCAAAGCCTCACATATACACTGACCTATAGCCTCCCACACACACTACCCTCCCATCACCATACTCACACTGCCTCCGAAGCCTCACATACACACTACCCCCAACCATCACACTCAGACTACCCCCATAGCATCCCACACACACTACCACCTCATCATTACACTCACACTGCCCCCAAAGCCTCACACACACACTACCCCTTTAGCAGGAGTGGTTTTAGGTGCGGGTCAAGCCGGTCGCCGGGCACTGTGGCCTGAGGGTGCAGCTACAATCATCTTGCAGGCGCCCACCCGCACTCCACACCCCAGCTGCAGCAGGTGCCATGGGCACAGGCTGCAGCCGATACCATTGAGGGAAACACTCAGACGCTAGAGGTCCAACTTGACCTCTAGCATCAGGAGGAGAGAAGGAAGAAAGATGCTAGAGGTGGAGTAGGACCTCTGGTGTCTGAATGTTTCCCTTGATGATATTGGCTGCAGCGAGCTGTGCCCTGGGAGATCAAAGCCAAGCAGAAAGCTGCTGCTTTGGCAGTGGCTCCTAATTGGCTGTTGGGTCCCTCTAGTGACTGGAGTCATGTGGAAGGCCCACATTCGTGTAGTAGGAGTGTATGTGTAAACATACACTCCTACATGTCCGGTAGTTTGGGTTAATGCAGTTTATGTTTTTTAACCCCCATGGATGCCTACATGGAATGAACAGGACCGATCTATACCGGATTAGGTGAGTATATATATATATTTTTTTACAGGTACCCTATGGATTCTACTACAAAAGGGGATGAGGGGCTCCGTGGGACACTAGGTAAGTATATCTAAGTGTGTTCGTAAGTGTGAGTGTGCATGGATGTTTTATTAAAGTTCCACTATGTATGGTATGTGAGTCCTGTGGTTATTGTAATTTCTCTGACGTCCTAAGTGGATGCTGGGGACTCCGTCAGGACCATGGGGAATAGCGGCTCCGCAGGAGACAAGGCACAAAATTAAAAGTTTGACCACTAGGTGGTGTGCACTGGCTCCTCCCCCTATGACCCTCCTCCAAGCCTCAGTTAGGTTTTTGTGCCCGGCCGAGAAGGGTGCAATCTAGGTGGCTCTCCTAAAGAGCTGCTTAGAATAAAAGTTTGTTAGGTTTTTTATTTTCAGTGAGTCCTGCTGGCAACAGGCTCACTGCAACGCGGGACTAAGGGGAGAAGAAGCGAACTCACCTGCGTGCAGGATGGATTGGCTTCATAGGCTACTGGACACTAGCTCCAGAGGGACGATCACAGGTACAGCCTGGATGGGTCACCGGAGCCGCGCCGCCGGCCCCCTTACAGATGCTGAAGAGAGAAGAGGTCCAGAAATCGGCGGCTGAAGACTTCCCAGTCTTCTTAAGGTAGCGCACAGCACTGCAGCTGTGCGCCATTGCTCTCAGCACACTTCACACCGCGGTCACTGAGGGTGCAGGGCGCTGGGGGGGGGGCGCCCTGGGCAGCAATGTAATTACCTTTACTGGCTAAAAATACATCACATATAGCCCCTGGGCTATATGGATGTATTTAACCCCTGCCAGGATTACAGAAAAAACCGGGAGAAGAGCCCGCCGTGAAGGGGGCGGGGCCTATCTCCTCAGCACACAGCGCCATTTTTCCCACACAGATCCACTGGTGGGAAGGCTCCCAGGCTCTCCCCTGCACTGCACTACAGAAACAGGGTTAAAACAGAGAGGGGGGGCATTTTTTGGCGATATTATTATATATTAAGCTGCTATAAGGGAAAACACTTACTATAAGGTGGTCCCTGTATAATTATAGCGCTTTGGTGTGTGCTGGCAAACTCTCCCTCTGTCTCCCCAAAGGGCTAGTGGGGTCCTGTCCTCTATGAGAGCATTCCCTGTGTGTGTGCTGTGTGTCGGTACGTGTGTGTCGACAGGTATGAGGACGATGTTGGGGTGGAGGCGGAGCAATTGCCTGTAATGGGATGTCACCCCCTAGGGAGTCGACACCGGAATGGATGGCTTTATTTATGGAATTACGTGATAGTGTCAACACGCTACAAGGTCGGTTGATGATATGAGACGGCCGGCAAACCAATTAGAACCTGTCCAGGTGTCTCAAACACCGTCAGGGGCTTTAAAACGCCCATTACCTCAGTCGGTCGACAGACACAGACACGGACACTGACTCCAGTGTCGACGGTGAAGAAACAAACGTATTTTCCAGTAGGGCCACACGTTACATAATCACGGCAATGAAGGAGGCGTTACATATTTCTGATACTACAAGTACCACAAAAATGGGTATTATGTGGGGTGTGAAAAAACTACCTGTAGTTTTTCCTGAAATCAGATGAATTGATTGAAGTGTGTGATGAAGCGTTGGTTACCCCCGATAGGAAGTTGCTAATTTCAGAGAAGTTATTGGCATTATACCCTTTCCCGCCAGAGGTTAGGGCGCGCTGGGAAACACCCTCTAGGGTAGATAAGGCGCTCACACGCTTATCAAAACAAGTGGCGTTACCGTCTCCTGATACGGCCGCCCTCAAAATCCAGCTGATAGGAGGCTGGAAAATACTCTAAAAAGTATATACACACATACTGATGTTATACTGCGACCAGCAATCGCCCCAGCATGGATGTGCAGTGCTGGGGGGGTTTGGTCGGAATCTCTGACTGGAAATATTGATACCCTGAATAGCGACAATATTTTATTGACTACAGAGCATTTAAAGGATGCATTTTCTTTATATGCGAGATGCACAGAGGGATATTTGCACTCTGGCATCAAGGGTAAGTGCGCTGTCCATTTCTGCCAGAAGAAGTTTATGGACGCGACAGTGGTCAGGTGATGTGGATTCCAAGCGGCATATGGAAGTTTGCCGTATAAAGGGGAGGAATTATTTGGGGTCGGTCTATCGGACTTGGTGGCCACGGCAACAGCCGGAAAATCCACCTTTTTTACCTCAGGTCACCTCCCGACAGAAAAAGACACCGTCTTTTCAGCCTCAGTCCTTTCGTTCTCATAAGAACAAGCGGGCAAAAGGCCATTCATATCTGCCCGAGGCAAAGGAAAGGGTAAGAGACTGCAGCAAGCAGCTCCTTCCCAGGAGCAGAAGCACTCCCCCGCTTCTGAAAAGTCCTCAGCATGTCGCTGGGGTCTAACAAGCGGACTCAGGTCCGGTGGGGGGGTCGTCTCAAGAATTTCAGCGCGCAGTGGGCTCACTCGCAAGTCGACCCCTGGATCCTGCAGGTAGTATCACAGGGGTACAGATTGGAATTCGAGACGTCTCTTCCTCGCAGATTCCTGAAGTCTGCTTTACCAACATCTCCCTCCGACAGGGAGACGGTGTTGGAAGCTATTCACAAGCTGTATTCCCAGCAAGTAATAGTCAAGGTACCCCTACTACAACAAGGAAAGGGGTATTATTCCACGCTGTTTGTGGTACCGAAGCCGGACGGCTCGGTGAGACCTATTCTGAGTCTGAAATCTTTTGAACACTTACATACAAAGGTTCAAGTTCAAGATGAAATCACTCAGAGCAGTGATAGCGAATCTGGAAGAAGGGGACTTTATGGTGTCCTTGGACATCAAGGATGCTTACCTCCATGTCCCAATTTGTCCTTCAAACCAAGGGTACCTCAGGTTCGTGGTACAAAACTGTCACTATCAGTTTCAGACGTTGCCGTTTGGATTGTCCACGGCACCCCGGGTCTTTACCAAGGTAATGGCCGAAATGATGATTCTTCTTCGAAGAAAAGGCGTATTAATTATCCCTTACTTGGACGATCTCCTGATAAGGGCAAGATCCAGAGAACAGTTAGAGGCCGGTGTAGCACTAACCCAAGTAGTGCTGCAACAGCACGGGTGGATTCTAAATTTTCCAAAATCCCAGCTGAGCCCGACGACACGTCTGCTGTTCCTAGGGATGATTCTGGACACAGTTCAGAAAAAGGTTTTTCTCCCGGAGGAGAAAGCCAGGGAGTTATCCGAGCTAGTCAGGAACCTCCTAAAACCAGGAAAAGTGTCAGTGCATCAATGCACAAGAGTCCTGGGTAAATGATGGCTTCTTACGAAGCGATTCCATTCGGCAGATTCCACGCAAGAACCTTTCAGTGGAATCTGCTGGACGAATGGTCCGGATCGCATCTTCAGATGCATCAGCGGATAGCCCCGTCTCCAAGAACAAGGGGGTCTCTTCTGTGGTGGTTGCAGAGTGCTCACCTTTTTGGAGGGCCGCAGATTCGGCATTCAGGACTGGGTCCTGGTGACCACGAATGCCAGCCTGAGAGGCTGGGGAGCAGTCACACAGGGAAGAAATTTCCAGGGAGTGTGGTCAAGCCTGGAGACTTCACTTCACATAAATATACTGGAGCTAAGGGCAATTTACAATGCTCTAAGCCTGGCAAGACCTCTGCTTCAGGGTCAGCCGGTGTTGAACCAGTAGGGCAACACCACGGCAGTCGCCCACGTAAACAGACAGGGCGACACAAGAAGCAGGAGGGCAATGGCAGAAGCTGCAAGGATTTTTCACTGGGCAGAAAATCATGTGATAGCACTGTCAGCAGTGTTCATTCCGGGAGTGGACAACTGGGAAGCAGACTTCCTCAGCAGACACGATCACCACCCGGGAGAGTGGGGACTTCATCCAGAAGTCTTCTACATGATTGTGAACCGTTGGGAAAAACCAAAGGTGGACATGATGGCGTCCCGCCTCAACAAAAAACTGGACAGGTATTGCGCCAGGTCAAGAGACCCTCAGGCAATAGCTGTGGACGCGTTGGTAACACCATGGGTGTACCAGTCAATGTATGTGTTCCCCCCTCTGCCTCTCATACCCAAGGTACTGAGAATTATAAGGCGAAGGGGAGTAAGAACGATACTCGTGGTTCCGGATTTGCCAAGAAAGACTTGGTACCCGGAACTTCAAGAGATGCGCACGGAGGATCCGTGCACTCTACCTCTAGACTTACCGCGGCTGCGTTTGACGGCATGGCGGTTGAACGCCGGATCCTGAAGGAGAGGGCTCCGACGGAGGAATTTCAACTGGGTCGATTCCTACATTTCCTGCAAACAGGATTGTCTATGGGCCTCAAATTGGGGTCCATTAAGGTTCAAATTTCGGCCCTGTCGATTTTCTTCCAGAAAGAATTGGCTTCAGTTCCTGAAGTCCAAGCTTTTGTCAAAGGAGTACTACATATACAGCCCCGGTTGTGCCTCCAGTGGCACCGTGGGATCTCAATGTAGTTTTGGGATTCCTCAAATCCCATTGGTTGAGCCACTCAAATCGGTGGATTTGAAATATCTTACATGGAAAGTGACCATGCTACTGGCCCTGGCTTCGGCCAGGAGAGTGTCAAAATTGGCGGCTTTTTCGTACAAAAGCCATATCTGATTTTCCATTGGGACAGGGCAGAACTGCGGACGCGTCCTCAGTTTCTCCCTAAGGTGGTATCAGCGTTTCACCTGAACCAACCTATTGTAGTGCCTGCGGCTTCTAGCGACTTGGAGAACTCCAAGTTGTTCGACGTTGTCAGAGCCTTAAAAATATATATATATATATATTTCAAGGACGGCTGGAGTCAGAAAGTCTGACTCGCTGTTTATACTGTATGCACCCAACAAGCTGGGTGTTCCTGCGTCTAAGCAGACGATTGCTCGTTGGATTTGTAGCACAATTCAACTTGCGCATTCTGTGGCAGGGCCTGCCACAGCCAAAATCTGTAAATGCCCACTCCACAAGGAAGGTGGGCTCACCTTGGGCGGCTGCCCGAGGGGTCTCGGCATTACAACGCTGCCGAGCAGTTACGTGGTCAGGGGAGAACACGTTTGTAAAATTCTACAAATTTGATACCCTGGCTAAGGAGGACCTGGAGTTCTCTCATTCGGTGCTGCAGAGTCATCCGCACTCTCCCGCCAGTTTGGGAGCTTTGGTATAATCCCCATGGTCCTGACGGAGTCCCCAGCATCCACTTAGGATGTCAGAGAAAATAAGAATTTACTTACCGATAATTCTATTTCTCGTAGTCCGTAGTGGATGCTGGGCGCCCATCCCAAGTGCGGATTGTCTGCAATACTTGTACATAGTTATTGTTACAAAAATCGGGTTATTATTGTTGGAAGCCATCTTTTCAGAGGCTCCTCTGTTATCATGCTGTTAACTGGGTTCAGATCTCAAGTCGTACAGTGTGATTGGTGTGGCTGGTATGAGTCTTACCCGGGATTCAAAATCCTTCCTTATTGTGTAAGCTCGTCCGGGCACAGTATCCTAACTGAGGCTTGGAGGAGGGTCATAGGGGGAGGAGCCAGTGCACACCACCTAGTGGTCAAACTTTTAATTTTGTGCCTTGTCTCCTGCGGAGCTGCTATTCCCCATGGTCCTGACTGAGTCCCCAGCATCCACTACTGACTACGAGAAATAGAATTATCGGTAAGTAAATTCTTATTATTTATTTTGTTGTGGAACTACAGGTAGCAGTGAGCCATTTAATACCATGCATGCTGGTACCTGTGGTTCTCCAAGCACCTGCATGTGGGGGATGCTTGCTGGAACCTATAGTTCCACAACAAAAGACAATATTATTTCTTCTTTTTACACTTAATGGCTATCAGCTCAGCACCCACCGCCCAGGGTTGGAGGAGACAGCCCCGGGCTTCCTCCTCGGCCCTTATGTACTTGGAGGAGGGGGACCCATTTATTGGGGGGTCCCACTCCCCCAGGGAACCCCATCCAGGTGTGACTAGTTGGGGGCTTAAGGCCACGGCTGCAGGGACCTGTATCAATGTGTTCGCCAGCTGTGGCATTATCTTTTTGACTAGTGGTTCCCGGTGCTGGTTTCAAAAATATGGGGGACCCCTACGTCCTTTTTACCCTGTATTTTTGGATCCAGGACCGGTCCAAGAGTCCGGTGTCGGTTTCTAAAATCCTGGGAACCCCTACTCGATTTTTCCCCAGTATTTAAACAAACAGGACTGGCTCAAGGGCTGGTTATATTCAGGAGGGGGGACCCAACACAATTTTTTAACTAGTTAAATACTGTACACAATGAAGCCCTGCACGGATCTCACTGGTCCGGCCAGGCTTCATTGTGTCATGTCCGGCAGTGTTTTACTAAACTCTTCCATAAAACACTGGCCAACAGTACGAATGACATAGACACTGGTAAACTCAAATTGAAAAATAAAAGAAGGTAGTTTAGTAAATTACTTTTTTTTTTTTCAAAAGGTTGCAATCTTGCACTGCCAATGTCCTTCGTATTCAATCTCGACGGAAATCGTCAGAAACATGAATCTTAGTATATTTACCCTATTGTTTGTAAATCTGGCTTTGGTACTAGCCAGTGCCTCCTCAACCTTTTACCTCACTGCACGATGCTGAAAAAAAAAAATTATTATTATTATTATGATTTAATAAAATGTGCTGTAAAGTATAACTTGATACATGCAGTAAAAGTTTTGGCATTAAGTTACTAATTGTTAGGACAATTGATCACTGAGAAACATCTAAATTATAAGCTAAAGGTGAAGTCACATCACAAATCTCTATGGAACTAGCCACAGGTCCATTATGCAAGTAAAACCTTAGCGGGGTATTCAACTAGCCACGGGGGTTACCCCACGGCCAATTGCTGGTTAAAACCCCTGCAGCACAGGGAAAGGCTATTCAATGAAAAAGCCTTTTCCTGTGCTTGAAAATTAGGGTTCAGGCACGAAAACCCATTTATTCATGTAAAGCTGCAGAATCAATATTTTATTTCCTGCATTCGAACCCAATTGTGCAGTTTTCATGTGAACTTTACCTGATCAGTCCAACTTCAGGGATTCACGGGCTGGGCAATCCACAGTAGGTGGATTACTCTGCAGCGGCAATTAGCCACTAGATAAACCATGTAGCTAATTAAATACCCCCTTAGAGTCTAATTTCTGTATTCACCTTATATCTCTCTGGGATCTGTTATAAATGAAAAGCAAACAAATAGACCATCTGTGTTTTTTTAATGTAACAAATCCCATAGGAAATAATAAGACGGCCTACATAGTATTTTTTTCTCAAAGTCCCGTCGCTACACATGCTAATGAAAGCTAATTAAAATGGTGTTACATGGTAAATTACTCTTACAGTTTCTTGTGCATGGGGAATTAATACTTTATTTAAACAATACTGTAATTGTTATTAAAAAATAAAGTTTTATTATTTGAAAAGTGTGAGACAGTCTTAGACAATGGGAATTACAGATGGAGCCATCTTTATCTTGGCCTTTAATAGGATTACATGAGCCAGGGCAGTTGGACTAAATCCCCTGCTGTAATGACTTAATCCCTTGATGTATTATTCTCTCTGTATTGTGTTGCAGCTCAAAATAATAGATGAAGGGTTTATGCTAATAAGTCATGGTGTGCCTAGGTGCAGCAGAGAAGCAAAGATAACTGTGGCTCCATCTGTATATACAGTAGCACAGTATCTCATCTAAATTGTTCTTGTTGGGGTATAATGACTAAAGTGCAGGAACCAGATTGGTGAGCTAACCTTGCATTGAGTGATTCCCTCTCTTGATTGGCTGCTTGTTTCTCTTGTTGAGCTGCCAAGCATGCTTGTACTTCCTCTGAGCTCTCACCATATCCTGCTTCTCTTTTAGTTCCAGCAATTGAGGAGCTGCAACCCAGAATGGATCTTTTTTTTTTTGTGGCATTGCTTTTCTGAATCTTAGGGTTTGGTTGTGCTTTAACAGAGAATGGTCCTGAAAAGGAACACACTTTTGAAGGCTGAGATGTGAAAAGAGGTAAACTTAGTTTGAATGTAGTATACTAAAGGGGGAAAGCTTTTAAAAGGAAGACAGAAGTCATTCACACCAGGATAACAATGCAATTTAGGAGCAAATGACAATGCAGGCAGGTGTATTCTATGACTGTTTGGAATGGGGTATATCAGGGGCATACTGACTTACAGAAGAGACATCAGTATAGCTTCCAACATTGGAGACCATGGCTTATGAAAATGTGCCTGGAGGAATTAAAGATTACATACTGTAGTAACTGTCAGTGAAGGTGCAGAGTGACAGTTGTTCTTCCAGCTCACTGCTCTTCCGTAGGAGCTCAGCCTGATCCTCACTGGCACGGCCCGTGATAAAGAAGTGCAGCCTTCAGACATCCTGAGTGAACATGCTTAACCACTTGTCTGCCTTGTCTCATCGTTTGCAACCACACCAGCAAGTGCATTATCTGATCTGGTCGCAACTAGTCAGATACATAGCGTGCGAGGCTGCCGGAAGATAATCTTCCTGCAGCTGTCACTCACAGAGGGACCTCCCAGCCCCTTTGCCTCTCTGCAGTTTCCCCCAGTGTCTGCCGTGCTGCCAATCATTGGTGATCAGTCAGCATGACAGGACCCCACGACTGCACAGTGGAGTAGCTCCCCAGGAAACATAAATTTACACTCTCCCCCAGCCCCTTAGTGTGTACCTGGTGGCTACTCAGATGAGCAGCCTCCGGGGAAATCAAAGTCGCAATGGTTTCTGATGTTCCGTTGGTGGTGGTCCAATGTAACAATGCTTGGAAATTTTTTTTTTTTTTAAATAAAATAATTTTGGATAAGGTCTTCACCTATTTGGATACATGTTCTTCACCTATTTCACGCATAAAAAACCCGACAATTTCTGAGCGGCTTTTGGGGAAAAAAATTGTTAGTTATAGTAAGTGGTTAAACAAAAACCATTTAGTAAACGATACGATCCCATAGAAAGAATGTTTCCATTTATCAAGAACTACAGTAGATCAGAAGCCTGAGGGCCTCAAACAAGTTAATACATATACTCATATCAAGTCTATTGTCAGCAACAGTTTTGTCCATTTCAATAGCTGTCATCTGAATTAGTGGAAGTCAGACATTCCTTACTCATAATTCTTACCTTTGAGACATAACTGTGTGGAGGATAATTTTTTTTTAACATTTATTGATGAAAATTTATACTTCAAGGTTCTTAGAGAAAAAATACCTAGTGAAATTAAAGAGAGCGTGGTTGGAGCAAAGGTGATTCCACAACAGGAATAACTTACCTACAGAATAAGGTTTAGTTAAAATTAGTTTTGTGATCCATTTACCACCAAATATTATATCAAAGAAAAACAGATTAAAAGTGTACTTTAGAAACATTGGGATGTGTTATTCATGTACCCCATTTTGAGGAAGATGTTACCTAGGGACCCAAGTCATTTTTAGAAAAGCCAATTCCCTTAAAAGTTCTTAGCTTCAAGTCTTCTTCCCACAATACGAACTAAAAAGAATTGTATGGAAGTAGCAAAAGGGTTTATCCTTAAACCCATAAAAGGTCTGACAGTTTTCAAGTAAAGAAAGGACCAGCTTTAGTAACTTTAATAACGCTAATGATAAAATAGTTTAATGAATTGTCAAACGACCCATGTGATATATGACTTATTGCGTGTGGAATATTGGGAAGACTAAACGACAGTTGAAACTAAGGCACTTGGAACACATGAGGAATGCATTAAATACAGTTACTAATCTTGGTATTCGCAGACCCTTTGCAAGTTGTCCTCACTTACCAATTTTAGGTTTAAAGCAGTAGACATACATATGAAAGAAAGGTTGATTTGTTAACAATAAACTGGCTAGATGAAAAAAGCATAGATTCACAAGCTGAATACAATGATCCCCCATGGTCCTAATGAGAGTTGTAATATTCTCCCTTTTTCTTGATAAATTGGTTGTCTCTTCTTTTCTTCGTTTTTTGGTCTATATTTTCAATGATGTGTGAGCACACAGTTGTTGGATGTTGGCATTCCTGTGTGCTCGTTTAATCACAGTATGGGTAATTTTGACATTTTTTTATTGTTTATTGTATATGTATTTGTTCTGTAAATGAGGGGGACAGTTTTTATTGTTTGTATTCTTTTACATGCCCCTTTTTATATATTTTTTCCAATGAAATTGTCTTTTTATTAAGTTTATTTAAGTTTATTTAAAATATATATGTATAAACTTTTGCAGCTGGAAAAATTGTGCCCAATCTGTATTGAAAGTGTTGCTATTTAAGGAAAAAGCACAGCTGTTAATTGAGTATATACAGCATGTAATTTGATTATTCTTGAAATCGGTCAAAAGACGACTATGATATTGAAAGATTAAAACATATACTGTAGGCTTTATTAGTACATCGTTAAAATGAGGTAGTTGATGCATCATGCCTTTGTTACTCCGGGATCACTGATGAGAGTTAACAGGAGCAGACTGCTGTCCTTCTTATTGCCACCAGCCCCTAATCGTCTCTACAGATCACGGGGTAATGTTTATCTTTTGTATTTAACCTATGAAATTTAACTAATCCTTAGTGGCATTTATAATAGGCCACCAGCCATTTATTTTTGTAGGGCTTCGTATCTACCATGAGCTTGGCAGCCACTTAAAACAGTTTTTTTCGGCGTTCAGTGTTATTATCAGAGTTGGATACTTGATTACGATAATGTTGCCAGAAACTTTGTCATCTTTTTAGATTTGGTTAATTAGCACCAACCGCTGCCTACACAGTTTGTAGCAAGGGGAATAGAGGACTGAGGACAGCAGGACAGTCCTAACAATTTGTGACTTTACTTACAAAATTGGTCTGGTTGGGAGATATGCTTTCTGGGATTTAACTAGGGTAGTGGAGAAGAAGAGATCTGCAGTTGCGAGATAAGCAGACCAGGCATCAGAGTATGACTAGAAACAATAATATGTATACAGAGAGAATTTTGGATTGATTTACAATCCAATGGTTTACAAAACCATTGCTTAGTATATCTGGCTTTTCTATATAGTATTTGTATTGGTGAAAAAAAATTGCAACCAGAAGCGTTGCATTGAGGGACCAAACATTAACGTTTAAAGGGCCCGGAATGGATCGAGCACTGTAACATTTAACCAGTTACAGTAGATTTGCCCTTTTAGCACATGACATCTAGATTCAGGCGCTGGGACCAGCAGAACATTGAAAGTGGAATGCTGGCAGACTTTGTGGAATATATACTATATATAGATAGATAGATAGATATGTGTGTATATATATATATATATATATATATACTGTATACTGATATCCAGAACAGCACTCACTCCCTAGGACAAGGGACAGACAGTGTTAAGAATCCAGCAGGAAAGGTTTTATATGCAGCTGTACTACCTGGATGTGATTGCTCTGGATGGAATGAAGGGATACAGGGATTGTGGAATCCAGTGGGTTGGACTTCTGACGCTGACTAGCAGCCGGGTGATAGCTAGGGCTGGTGGGGTATAGCTAGTGTCAGGAATACATCTCATGTAAACAAATGTGCTGTTAAAACAAGAAGCCATTTGACTGAGCCAACCAGTGTGCAGAGTCATTCCTTTGGAAGCAGGTTCTTACATATATTGTGGACATCAAGATAGGGGTGCCCTCTCCTGGGGTAGATGGGCATCTGCACACAACAGCAGCCAGGAAACAGAACACCAGTCCAGGTTTTTTTTGCAATCTAGCCGTAGCTAATTTTATTGTGCAATACATAGAAAACAATACATAAAATTAAATCCTAGCCTGGCTGGGTACTAACTAAACAAACAGACTTCCTCTCTCAGGGTGGTAGGACCTAATGCCCCTACCACAATCAGGCTTATGCACAGTACTCACGGTCAGTAAATAACAGTACCTCATAACAAGCCTGCTGCCTTTTCCTCCAGGTAGTGAGACCCTGAGTAAAGCCATGATATACCTTATACCAGGCATGTCCAAACTGCGGCCCTCCAGCTGTTGTGAAACTACATATCCCAGCATGCCCTGACACAGTTTTACTGTCAGAGTATGCTAAAGCTCTGTCAGGGCATGCTGGGATGTGTAGTTTTTCAACAGCTGGAGGGCTGTAGTTTGGACATGCTTGCCTTATACTGTATCAGCCCCCATACAGGTAGTAATTAGGCTAAAGATCTGAAATAGTCCTAATAGATGGAGCATGCCCTCTCTTCATCTATACCCCCAGGAACCCTTAACGTGCTTTTCCCAAAGCCCAAATTTACAAAAACAGTCATTTTCCTGTGGGGTGATATCATATAGGTCAGAAACCTGGGACAAACATATCTCCCATTCATAGATTTTATCACTATATTATTTATATAAATAAGTGTGTGTGTGTGTGTGTGTGTGTGTGTGTGTGTGTGTGTGTGTAGAACCCCCCTTGTCTTACTAATCCTGCATTTGCCCTTGACAGATAACCAGAAAAACTAAAGTACACTAGTGGATGACTACTTTTCACATCTTTAGTGTTGTACAGTATAATTGAGAGTTTGTATATGCAGTAGAAGTTTTGGCATTGTTACTAATTGTTAGGACATCGGATCAATCTACATTATAAAGTAAAGATGAAGTTACTTTACACAAACCTCTGTGGAACTAATCACAGGTGCATTATGACAGTAAAACCTTAGAGTCTCATTTCTGTCTTCACCTTAAATCTCTCCGGGAACCTTTAGGAACGAAAAGCAAACAAAGTAACCATCTGTGTTCTCTTATTTAACAAAACCCAAAGGAACTAATGAGATTGACTTCATAGTTTTATGTACTGTGAGTATAGTTGCCGCATATGCTAATAAAAGCAAATTAAAATGTTGTTTGCTACATGGTAAATGATTCTTACTGTTTGGAGTGCATGGGGAATTAATCATTAATTTTAACAAGACTGTAATGTACCTATTTGAAATAACGGGAAAAAAAAAGTTTTATTTGAGAAATTTGAGACAGATTAATCTGTAAATGTAACCACTTACATACTGAAAGTTTAAATGCACATTACAAATATAATGCAAATTATAATATGAACAGTAGTATCCCATCTCAGGTACTCTTGTTGTAATGTGTACTACAAATACTGTATTTCTGTCTGTTGTAAGTAATAGTACTGGTAAAGAAAAAGGAAAACACTAATTACAGAATATTAGAAACTTAGAATTTGATGGCAGATAAGAACCACTTGGCATATCTAGTCTGCTCCTTTTTTTAACCTTTTGGTAACCTCAACTCTATTTGATCCCTAGTTCTCTGAAAGGATAGTCATATGCTTATCAAGGCCTGTTTAAATTGCTCTACTGTTTTAGCCTCTACCACCTCTGATTGGTGCCTACTCCACCTATACACTACCCTTTCTTTGAAGTTAATTTTCCTCAAATTTTCCCTGAACCTCTCTCCAGTCCCAGTACATGTCCGTGTATTCTAGTACTTCTCTTCCTTTGAAGAATGTTTCACTCCTGGACCTTGTTAAAACCTTTGATATATTTGAGTGTTTCTATGATGCCCCCCCCCCCCCCTTTCCCTTCTCTGCTCCAAACTGAACATGTTAAGAACTTTTAGTCTTTCTGAGTAAGATATGTGATGTAGGCCATTAACCATTTTAATTGTCCTTCTTTGTATGCTCTCCAATGTATTTATATCCTTCTTGAGATATGGCCTCCAGAACTGAACACAGTATTACAGATGAGGCCATACAAATGACCTACAGTATAGAGTGGCATTATTACTTTGTTTTTCCTGCTTCTGATTTCTCTCCCTATGCAACCAAGCATCTGACTTGCCTATCTTATTGCTTTGTTACATTTAGAGATGTGCAGCTGGCATTTTTCGGGTTTTGTGTTTTGGTTTTGGATTCGGTTCCGCGGTCGTGTTTTGGATTCGGATGCATTTTGGCAAAACCTCCCTTAAGTATTTTTGTCGGATTCAGGTGTTTTTTTTTTCCAAAAACCCCTCAAAAACAGCTTAAATCATAGAATTTGGGGGTAATTTTGATCCTATAGTATTATTAACCTCAATAACAATAATTTACACTCATTTCCAGTCTATTCTGAACACCTCACACCTCACAATATTATTTTTAGTACTAAAATTTGCACCGAGGTTGCTGGATGACTAAGCAAAGCGACCCAAGTGGGCAGCACAAATACCTGTCCCATCTAGGAGTGGCACTGCAGTGTCAGACAGGATGACACTTAAAATAATAATCCCCAAACAGCACATGATGCAAAGATAAATAAATTAAAAAAAGAGGTGTAAGATGGAATTGTCCTTGGGCCCTCCCACCCACCCTTATGTTGTATAAACAGGACATGCACACTTTAACAAACCCATCATTTCAGTGACAGGGTCTGCCACACAACTGTGGCTGAAATGACTGGTTGGTTTGGGCCCCCGCCAAAAAAGAAGCAATCAATCTCTCCTTGCACACACTGGCTCTACAGAGGCAAGATGTCCACCTCCTCCTCATCATCCGATTCCTCACTCCTTTCACTGTGTACATCCCCCTCCTCACAGAGTATTAATTCGTCCCCACTGGAATCCACCATCAAAGGTCCCTGTGTACTTTCTGGAGGCAATTGCTGGTAAATGTTTCCATGGAGGAATTGATTATAATTCATTTTGATGAACATCATCATCTCCACATTTTGGAAGTAACCTCCTATGCCGATCGCTGAAAAGGTTACCGGCTGCACTAAACACTCTTTCGGAGTACACACTGGAGGGGGGGCAACTTAGGTAAAATAAAGCCAATTTGTGTAAAGGCCTCCAAATTGCCTCTTTTTCCTGCCTGTATACGTACGGACTGTCTGACATGCCTACAGTGATGCTGTCACTCATATAATCCTCCACCATTTTTTCAATGGTGACAGAATCATATGCAGTGACAGTAGATGACATGTCAGTAATCGTTGGCAGGTCCTTCAGTCCGGAACAGATGTCAGATATCGCTCCTGACTGCCCTGCATCACCGCCAGCGGGTGGTTTTGGAAATGTTATCCTTTTCCTGGCAGCTCCAGTGGCGGGAGAAAATGAAGGAGGAGCTGTTGGCGGGTCATGTTCCGCTTGACTTGACAATTGTCTCACCAGCAGGTCTTTGAACATCTGCAGACTTGTGTCTGCCGGAAAGAGAGATACAATGTATGCTTTAAACCTAGGATTGAGCACGGTGGCCAAAATGTAGTGCTCTGATTTCAACAGATTGACCACCCGTGAATCCTGGTTAAGCGAATTAAGGGCGCCATCCACAAGTCCCACATGCCTAGCGGAATCGCTCTATTTTAGCTCCTCCTTCAATCTCTCCAGCTGCTTCTGCAAAAGCCTGATGAGGGGAATGACCTGACTCAGGCTGGCAGTGTCTGAATTGACTTCACGTGTGGCAAGTTCAAAGGGTTGGAGAACCTTGCACAATGTTGAAATCATTCTCAACTGCGCTTGAGTCAGGTGCATTCCCCCTCCTTTTCCTATATCGTAGGCAGATGTATAGGCTTGAATGGCCTTTTGCTGCTCCTCCATCCTCTGAAGCATATAGAGCAGAGGTTCTCAAACTCGGTCCTCGGGAGCCCACACAGTGCATGTTTTGCAGGTAACCCAGCAGGTGCACAGGTGTATTAATTATTTACTCACTTACACATTTTAAAAGGTCCACAGGTGGAGCTAATTATTTCACTTGCGATTCTGTGAGGAGACCTGCAAAACATGCACTGTGTGGGCCCCTGAGGACCGAGTTTGAGAACCTCTGATATAGAGGGTTGAATTCCACCTCGTTACCACCTCTTGCTTCGGCTGATGTCAGGGCATGTTCAGGAGTGTTTGCTGGTGCTCCAGTCTTTGCCACACGGTGGCTGTATGCCGAAAGTGGCCCGCAATTCTTCGGGCCACCGACAGCATCTCTTGCATGCCTCTGACGATTTTTAAAAAATTTTGCACCACCAAATTCATTGTATGTGCAAAACATGGGATTTGCTGGAATTTGCCTACATGTAATGCACGCACAATATTGGTGGCATTGTCCGATGTCACAAATTCCCCAGGAGAGTCCAATTGGGGTAAGCCAATCTGCGATGATGTTCCTCAGTTTCTGTAAGAGGTTGTCCGCTGTGTGCCTCTTATGGAAAGTGGTGATACAAAGCGTAGCCTGCCTAGGAACAAGTTGGCATTTGCGAGATGCTGCTACTGGTGCCGCCGCTGCTGTTGTTGCTGCGGGAGGCAATACATCAACCCAGTGGGCTGTCACAGTCATACAGTCCTTAGTCTGCCCTGCTCCACTTGTCCACATGTCCGTGGTTAAGTGGACAGTGGGTACAACTGCATTTTTTGGACACTGGTGACTCTTTTTCTGAGGTCTGTGTACATTCTCAGTATCGCCTGCCTAGAGAAGTGGAACCTAGAAGGAATTTGGTAACGGGGACACACTACCTCAGGCAATTCTCTAAGTACGTGTGAACTAACGGCGAATACCAGATGCACATCTAACACCAACATAGTTGTCAAGGCCTGAGTTATCCGCTTTGCAACAGGATGACTGCTGTGCTATTTCATCTTCCCCGCAAAGTACTGTTGGACAGTCAATTGCTTTGGGATGACGATCGACTCCCAGCAGCAACAACAGCAGCGCCAGCAGCAGTAGGCGTTACATTTGGAGGAATCCCAGTTAGGAGAGGACTTATCAGACTTGCCAGTGACATGGCCTGCAGGACTATTGGCGTTGACACTGAGGGAGTTGGTGGGGTGGTTTGCAGGAGCTTGGGTACAAGAGGAAGAAGGTATTTAGTTGTCAGTGGACTGCTTCCGCTGTCACCCAAAGTTTTTGAACTTGTCAATGACTTCTGATGAATGTGCTCCAGGTGACGTATAAGGGAGAATGTTCCTAGGTGGTTAATGTCCTTACCCCAACTTATTACAGCTTGACAAAGGCAATACACGGCTTGACACCAGTTGTCCGCATTTCTGTTGAAATAATTCCACACCGAAGACGTGATTTTTTTTTGTATTTTGACAAGGCATGTCAATGGCCTTAATCATCCCATGGACAACAGGTGTCTCCCCGGGTGCCTGACTTAAACAAACCACCTCACCATCAGAATCCTCCTTGTCAATTTCCTCCTCAGCGCCAGCAACACCCATATCCTCATCCTGGTGTACTTCAACAGTGACATCTTCAATTTGGCTATCAGGAACTGGACTGCGGGTGCTCCTTCCTGCACTTGCAGGGGGCGTGCAAATGGTGAAAGGAGCCACCTCTTCCCATCCAGTGTTGGGAAGGTTAGGCATCGCAACCGACACAATTGGACTCTCCTTGGGGATTTGTGATTTAGATGCATAGTTCCTTGCTGTGCTTTTGTCAGCTTAACTCTTTTCATTTTTCTAGCAGGAGGATGAGTGCTTACATCCTCATGTGAAGCTGAACCACTAGCCATGAACATAGGCCAGGGCCTCAGCCATTCCTTGCCACTCCGTGTCGTAAATATTGGCAAGTTTACGCTTCTCCTCAGATGCTTTTAATTTAGATTTTTGGGTTATTTTACTGAACTTTTGTTGTTTGGATTTTACATGCTCTCTGCTATGATATTGGGCATCGGCCTTAGCAAATGACATTGATGGCATTTCATTGTCTCTGCCATGACTAGTGGCAGCAGCTTCAGCACTAGGTGGAAGTGGATCTTGATCTTTCCCTAATTTACCATCCACATTTTTGTTCTCCATTTTTTAATGTGTGAAATTATATGACAGTAATATATCTGGAATTAGATGGCAGTAATGTCTGGAATTAGATACCACTAGATAGATACCAGATACCACTGTGACTGGAATGATGATGACCTATGCACAGTGACAGGACGCTACCACCGCACCCTACAGCAGCAAGATGCAACACAAGACACTGGACTTTTAGTCAACACAATGCAGCACTAGACAATGAGTAGTGATACTGAGCACTTATGAGGATACTAGAACTGACACTGGGCAGCGAGAACAGCACTGGACTATTGTGCTAGTATTATATACTGGTCACCACAATGCAGCACTGATACTGAGCACAGATATTGAGCACTGATGAGGACACTAGAACTGACACGGAGCAGCAAGATCCAGCAATGGACTATTGTACTGCAGTATTATATACTGGTCACCACAATGCAACACTGATGCTGAGCACAGATATTGAGCACTGTTGAGGATAATAGAACTGACACGGAGCAGCAAGATACAGCAATGGACTATTGTACTGCAGTATTATATACTGGTCACCACAATGCAGCACTAATGCTGAGCACAGATATTGAGCACTGGTGAGGATAATAGAACTGACATGGAGCAGCAAGATACAGCAATGGACTATTGTACTGCAGTATAATATACTGGACACCACAATGCAGCACTGATACTGATCACAGATATTGAGCACTGTTGAGGATACTAGAACTGACACTGATAGGGTTTGGTTAACCTATTCAGGTCTGATTATAAACTTTCTGCAGTCATCAGTCAGACTTCTGTTTCCCTTAGCAACCGGTTGGAGATCAGTGAATGAAAAGGTGACACAGGATTATTGTGTAACCTAAGCAGTTCATAGTTGATCTGTCTTAGGGGCCATATAAGCTTTATTTTATAGTAAAGGAACAAAGGATTCATGTGTGCCAATACATTTAGCCAATCAGAATACACCATGTATGTCTTGAAAACTGAAACACGTCATTTGTCAAACAAGATTATAATTTGCAATTAAAAAATATTTATTGCTTTGCGATTATCAGTTTTCCCGGAACATCCTTTCTGGAGGTCAGGACAGGTCAAAATCCTCCTCGATGTTCAGAACTTTTGGCGATATGCTTGACTGGCCTTGGATACATCTGGCGTTATAACAATGAACAATTCATGCTTTGAATACAATGTTGCTTATAACATATCTGTGAAGCTTTTAAGGAAACACGAACCTATTTTTGTGAGCAGGAGTAAATATCTTAGTTAATACGAAAAAGCTTGAATCAATATATATTTGCTATACTAAGAAAGCCTTTACACCATCATTTCCCCTCTTTTTGATTCTACTTTTTCTCCCTATGTTACAGAAGAATCTCTTGGGCATTCCTGATCGCGTCCATTTTTTTCACATGTTTCCGGAATTTGCAGGAAAAATAACAATTCCAAGCAACCAGCCCTATTAATATTATGACCATTGCTAGTAGTGGGTGTAGGACAGTTTTCATTAATCCTGTAACCGATGGGGATTTTCCTGTGAAAATATCCCACCAGTGATGCTGTAGATTGTTTTTTAGCTGTGTGGCCATGTGTTTTAATTCCCCAGCCTCTATTATTGTTTGCATTTGTGCATGCCTTGTAGAGTAATTAACTTTCCTTAGGTGCTCTTCCAATTTTTCTGTATTGTTGATTATGTTAATGATATCCTGTATGCTTACAGTTATGTTATGGGGGGACAGAGTTAATGGCTTAAAAGCCTGATCTAGGTAGTCAGTTTGATCCTTATAGAAAACAATGGTCTGATTTTTCCATATTAAATGAGTTACATTGAACAGGCATCCTGAAAAAGGGTTTGGTAGCTGATATAGCTGACTGATCTGTTTGTCATATGTAATCATACAAACTATTTGTGGTGCCACTTCTATGAAGATATCATCTTTTGGATCATGCAACTCCCAATTACAAACACTAGTAGGGTTTTTAAGCTGACATGATTCTGGTATGTATGTAGTATGAGGACATGCCAGGCCATTATCAGTGCTAGTGCATAGGGATAGGTCATGAGTTTTGTTGTCTGGATCAATATACTGCCCTCTGAACTGAGGTGTCCATAAATCTGAGTTACCTGCTTTTGTGGTGAAGAGTACTGCTAAAATGAAGTATTTACACATGATCATAGGTGTGCGCAGGGGGGGTGCCTGGTGCGCACAGGCACCCCCTAATGTACTGACACCCGATCTCACATGCCTGATGCAGCAATAGCCGAGCAGGCTGATTACTGCCCCCTCTGCGCTGCACCCTGTCAGGACTGCATTACTGACCGGATGCCTGGGTTAATCAAGGGTGCCACTGCCACCTGCTTTCAAACTCCCGGCTCCACCTCCATGTACAAAAACGGCGTGATGTGAGTACGTCATGCTGCTCGCATGCCCACCCACCACATGCCCACCACTCTCCTTCTATGCTGTGCCAACGCCAGCCACTGATGAGGAGCAGCATGCAGCCAGTGTTCCTCTTAGGAAGACAAATTCAATACTGGCAGGCGGTCGGCAACAGCATTGACACGTCACTCGTTTTTCCAGCAGCAGCAGTACTAGTCTGCGACTGTCAGTGAGTGACTGACTTGTAAGTAAGCTGCTGCAGCTTGCAGGGGAAAGAGAGAGGGAGCCAGACCAGGCTGAGGAGGAGCAGTGTAATTGCTGTTAGTGCCATCAGGGGTGTTTGTTTGGTGCACACCACAACATCTGACAATGTATCTGCTTTATTAGGATTGGTACAAGGGTGGATATTTTATATTGCGCTGACCGTCAATAGATGGTGCTAGACACGCCCAAAAGGTGGTGCTAGACACACCCCTCCGACGGTGCACCCCCTAATAAAATGTGCTGCGCACGCCTATGCACATGATCTTAGGCTTTGTTATGTTGTAGGTTTCTATTTGGCCCCAACACCACCTGTCTGTGCAACAAACCTCATGTCCATATAGCCTAACCCATAATTCAGATGCTATATTAAACATTTTTCTATAAACTTGTATGTTCCCAGTCATTAACTGGGTCTGGGCTAGATTTTTCTGTTGCTCCTGATACACAGTTCTTATGGAGCACTCTGTCCATTTGAACATACTAGAGATGTTTTTGGTCAGTTTTAACGTGTTCATAAAAGAACTGTTGACCAAGGTTAGAAAAGAATGATCCCAATTGATGACCTTTAAAATCGGATTAAAGACAGTGGGCATCCATTTTGCCTGCATGTGAACCACTCCTTCCATATCACTGCCTGCATCACTCATTTTGTTAGTCAGTGTTTCTATGTCTATGGAATTTAGTGCTCCCATGGTTGTTCCTGCCCCTCCCAACAGGATATCATACCATTCTCTTTTTATCCGGTTACACTTAGGGCCTTTGGGGAATGAAATATTAAATTGATGTAGTATCCTAAATTGCTTTATACCCACTTTCTGACGGGTTGCTGGTATTTTAATCAAAGTTTCATTTCTTATTTCTGGCTTATTCTGCAAAATATAAAATTTTGATCTATGTCCTGTAGTATTACCAGGAAAACTGGATGTGTTAGTACACACAATCACTGTGCTTGAGTAGTCCTGCGCAGACAATTCAGCATTAAAAGGTAGTTCCTTAGAGCCATTTATACATCTCGATATAGCTTGAACCACCCCCTTATTTCTTATTGGGTTAGTGAATGGCTCTTCACAGCATTTCATTTTCATTCTGGTACCACGGGACAGTGTAAATGTGGTGCGGTTACTGGGCAATAGAAAAAGATGTATTTCTGCACCAATTCTTTTTTTATACATTGTTCCCTCATTTATAATAATCTTAAGAGCTTTACATGCTCTCCACCTCCTTACAGCTTTTTCTGACATGTTTTTTGGTGTCTTGTAGTTGAGAACTCCACCTTTTTTATAAAAGTAAAAACAGACAGAGGGTTGTACAGTTAGATTATAGTAATTCCACCGCTGGTCATCAAAGTTCCACCAGCAGGAATCTGGTTCTCCCTTATTGACAGTTCCATCATTATGGCACTCCCTTTCAGTAAACCAGTCCCCTGGACTTATAGCCCAAACCATGGGGATTACCCCTAACAACAACCAAAGGATAAGCGACTTCATTCTTCTGGTTGGAGAGTCACTGTCAGCTTCTTTGAGTGCGAGGCGTGTATCCAAATGTCACGACCTTTCACCTTGATCGAAGTAGGCGTGGTTAGCAACACTTGATATGGACCATCATATCTTGGTTCAAAGGTCTTTCTCACATGTCTCTTTAAATAGACCCAATCTCCTGGATGTAGCTTATGCGTAGCTGATCCCTCTGGGTCTGGAATGGAAGACAACACTTGGCAATGGAGGTTAGTCAACGTTTTACAGACCTCCTGTACATAACCTGTTAAATCACCATGATTATGTTGTAACTGTTGTGGATAATAACAACCTGTTCTTGGAGCTGATCCAAACAATATCTCATATGGAGTCAGCTTACTAGGTCTCATAGGTGTGGTCCTAATATTGAACAAGACTATAGGTAGGCATTCTGGCCAAGTTCTTTTGGTTTCTGTCATCATTTTCTGTAGTTTTAGTTTAAGGTCAAAGTTCAAACGTTCCACCCTCCCACTCGCCTGGGGGCGGTAAGGCACGTGGAAGGCCTGCTGTATCCCCAAATCTTTCATTATGTGCTGCATGACTTCTCCCGTGAAATGTGTACCTCTATCTGATTCTATAACCTCAGGTACCCCAAATCTACATACTACTTCAGCTATCAGTTTCTTTGCAGTGGTTTTTGCTGTGGCTTTGCTCACTGGCCAGGCTTCGGCCCAGTGACTGAACATGTCCGTTGCTACTAGTACATATTCATATGGACCGCATCGTGGCAACTGTATATAGTCAATTTGTAGTCTCTGGAATGGGTAAAAGGCTTTGGGTATAGTTCCTAGAGGTGTCTTGGTTCTTTGTCCTGGATTGCTAATTCCACAGATCCAGCATCCTGCTACAAAGTTTGTTGCAGCTTTATTGAAGCCTGGAGCTATCCAATGCTCTTGTACTCTATTCACCATGGCTTCCTTTGAATGGTGTACTTGTCCATGAGCTACTTGTAACATGGGTGGAAATAGAGCTGCTGGTAGACAGTACTTCAATTCTCTTGACTTCCAAAGTCCATGTTCATCTTCTTCTGCCCCCAGTCGTCTCCATTTTTCTTTTTCTCCTTGTGATGCTTGTTGTTGAATTTTGATCAGCTCCTGTTCACTGGGCATTTGCTTCACATCTTGAGCTACGAAGACTTGCTCAGGTTCTTTTGATTGTAAGGCAATTCTCTTGGCTTCTGCATCTGCAAATGCATTTCCTTTAGCTTCCATGGTTTGGCTCTTAGTATGTGCTTGTACCTTGATTATTCCAATTATTTTAGGTAGTTCCAATGCTCTGAAGAGTTCCATAATCAAACTGGCATGTTTGATGGGTTTTCCGTTTGCACTTTTGAAGTCCCTACTTTTCCATATAACAGCGTAGTCTTGGGACACCCCCCAAGCATAGCGTGAATCCGTATAGATGTTGGCTGTCATATTCTCAGCATGTATGCAGGCTTTGGTCATTGCTATGAGTTCTGCTTCTTGTGCTGACATACTTGGTAGCAATGCTCCAGAGTCTATGACTTCAGTTTCAGTTGTTACTGCATATCCTGTCTTTGGGGATCCATTATCATAATATCTTGATCCATCGACGAACAGGTTCATGTCTGGATTGTCCAATGGTGTATCTTGGACATTAGGGAGAGGTAAAGTCTCTAATTCCATGAGGGCTAGGCAATCATGTGGAGATGCTTGTGTTGTATTTTCTGCGTCTGTAGCAGCAATTTCCTCCTCATCTGACGATTCACCATCATTACCATCTTCTCCTCTTTTCCCCTCTTTTGAATCGTTGATGGGAAGGAGTGTAGCTGGGTTTAGTACAGTGCATCTTGTGATGGTGACATGGGAGGCGCTTAACAGTGCTACTTCATATTTGGTAAGTCTGGCTGCAGAAAGATGTTTAGTTTTTGCTTGACTTAGTATTTCTGTTACAGCGTGAGGTACTTGTATACACAGTGGATGATCAAGCACAATGTCTGCCACCTTTTCCTTCAGTATTGCTGCTGCTGCAACTGCTCGGACACAGGATGGTGCTCCTCTGATTATTGGATCCAGCTGGGCTGAATAGTATGCCACTGGTCTTTGTTTTGTTCCATGTTTCTCAGTGAGCACCCCTAAAGAATGTCCTTTGTTTTCATGGCAGAATAGGTTAAAAGGCTTTTTGTAATCAGGCAATCCCAATGCTGGGGCTGTTACTATAGCTTGCTTTAGTTTTCTTACTGCTTCTTCAATGGTGTCCCTATTTTCTGATGATGCCTCCTTCTTTGTTAATTCATATAGAGGTTGCATGAGTAATGAGGCTGAGGGTATCCATTCTCTGCAGTATCCAATAAGGCCCAGGAAAGCTCTGATTTCTTTTAATGTTCTTGGGGTTTTTGCTTGAGTTATTGCCTTTGTTCTTTCATCAGTAAGGTGCCTTGTTCCTTGAGATATGCAGTGTCCTAAGAAGACAACTTTTTTCTGTACTAGCTGAAGCTTGTCTTTTGACACTCTGCAATCTTCTTCTGCCAAAAAGATGAGTAGTGATACTGTTTCCTTTTTGCACTTCTCTTCTGTCTGTGCAGCAATAAGCAGATCATCGACATATTGCACTAACTGGGTGTCTGTAAAGTGCAGTCTCCATTTCTGCAGGATTAATGCCATTGCCTCTGAGAAATCCGATGGACTGGTTGCCCCCCCCCTGGGGCAATCGTGTCCAACAGTATTGTTTCCCTTCGTGAGTGAATGTTAGGAACTTCTGGCTTTCTTCTGTAATGGGTACAGAAAAAAAGGCGTTTGCGAGATCGATTGTCGAAAACCATGCAGCTTCGGTTGGAATCTGATTAAGCAAAGTGTGAGGATTGGGTACTATTGGAGTATTGACAATCAGTCTTTTATTGATTTCTCTTAGATCATGAACAAGCCTGAATTGAACTTCATTTGTACTTGTTCGTTTCTTCACGGGAAACAAAGGAAAATTAAAAGGGGATCTGCATTCTTTAATGACCCCCACCTTCTTGTATTGTTCCACTTGCTGGGTTATGGCCTTTGATTGTGCTTCCGTAAGAGGATATTGTCTGATTGACACTGGTTGCGTTCCTGGTTTCAGCTGTAGCTGTACTGGCTGAACCCGCATGTGTCCAACATCAGTCTTTCCTTTGGACCAGAGTTTTTCTGGTACTGTCTTCAACCAGTCAGGTATATCAGCCAGATCTTGTTTTGGTGCTGGGCTGGAATCCTGCCTTATATGATATATCTGTATGGCTGCTTCCATTTGTTGATGAACCTTCTCTGGTAATTTACTGGAAAATTTAATTCCTTTTGGTGTGTACTGTATGCAGGCTTGAATCAACTTCAGAACATCTGCCCCTAATAAGTTTACTGGGCTGGTACTAGAGGTGAGGAATTGGACCGGAATGGGAGTTTCAACATCTTCAATGGTTAATACCATCGGTTTACTTTCCTTTAACTTCACTGTAGTTCCTTCTAAACCTGTTGCTAGAAGTGTTTCAGTGGTCATTAATTCACTTGGTACCTCCTGTTGCTGTAAAATAGTTCGGCTTGCTCCAGAGTCTATAATGCATTGATATTGGTGACCTGTTGGCAGTACAAGGGTCACTTGATCATTTTCTTGTTCAGACGGTGTTTTGGCAGGGAGGTACCTCGGGAAGCCACTTCTTCATGCTGTAGGTTTTTCTTGCTGGTTTTCACACCATTCTTTGTATTTCTTGCAATTCTTTTTAAAATGTCCTTCTCGCTTGCAGAAATAACATTTTCTGTTATCTTGCTTGGTTCCTTCTTTTGAATTTCTTTCGGTGGCCCCTTGTGTTGGGCTTCTGTTTTTCCACTTGCTCTGCTCCTGTACAACGTGTACTGTTACCTTCGGTATTGCATTCTTTTCTTTGGCTTTTCTTATTTTTTCATTCTCCCGTTCCTCCATTCCTTCCAGCACCTGAACTATTGCGTCAAGTTCCATATAGGAGGTTTCTGGTCTGACCTGGAACAACTGAGTTCTGTAGGCTTCTGACAACCCATTTAGGAATTTAGTTTTCAACAGTCTTTTATGTTGAGGGTTATCTGCTGTAAAACCTTCATCAGTGTGTCGTATAGTGACTTTATCATAGTAAGTTCTGATAGACTCAGTCTTCTCCTGTTTGAAGTCTGGGGTTGCTGGTGCTCTGAGCTTTTGTGCATGACACCATCTTTTAAGCCTTGTCATGTACATCTTTCCACTCTCAAACGTTGTTCTATTTTCCTCTGCCGGAGCGTCCGCTATGGCTGGGCAATCAACTGCTGCATCTGTTTTCAACATGGTGCTTACTGTTTGAGCCGTTCCTGGTCCTAGTATAGCCTCACACAACTGGTGGTAGTCGACCCATGCCGGTGTCCATATGGTTTGAATTCTTTCCATATAGGCATAAAATGCTGCTGGGTTTTTTCTAGGATCTGGGGACTTGGCAACTATACTTGCGAGCTCGTTGCCATACCACGGTTTGTGGTGTTGGCTCTGTATGATATATGGTCGATCCGCCCTGGTTGTATCATCTGGGTTGTGTATTCTCTGCACTTGTACTGGATACAGAGAAATAGGCAATGATGTCCGTCTTTCAGCGTTTCTGGTGGCATAAGTATTCTGACACAGTGGCTCATGGGGTGAAACCCAGTTTCCACAATTTGGGCAGTGTTCATATCCTTCCGGAACACAAAACTGACATACCGGACACAATCTTTCTGGAAAATGTATCATTTCATTTTGCACAGTTTGTATCTGGGCATGAAAAGCTGTAGGGGCTGTGTCTTGATCCCTTGTTTCTTCTTTCTGCCTGAATTGCACCCTGCTGCCTATAGTCCCTGATTGTGGACTATTATTTTCTGGACTCATAACTTGATTGCAGGTGTCTATCACTCGTTTAAACATAAGGGGAGCTTTAGGTAGAAAATTTCTTTGCTTTAACCTTGTTGGGGTTTCTTGTGATGAAGTATCGGGACGCTGGGTCACGCCTTGTACACATGGCTCAGGGAAATCATTTGGGTTTTCAACAACAGATCCTTTCAAGATAGGGCTGACTATTCGCCACTCTTTTCCTTGCTCGTCTCTTTTTATTTTCACTGTTAGTGAGCTTGTAGGTAATTGCATTCTGTTCATACTAGGGGTACCTGGGTGTGCATGCATGTCTGAGTATAGGGGTGGGGGATAGAGTGGAGGTGCTGTTGCTGACGTTACAGGCAGTGAGTTTAACGCTGGTTGTGGTGCTATTGGGTACTCTGGTATATAGGGAAAATCATGTTCCTCATCTCTTCTTCTTCTTTCTGCCTCTAATTCCTTTGCTACAGTGATCCAGATGGATATTTGATCTCTACAATTATGTTTAATTATCCAACTCTTGTTACAGGAGGCAAATTTTTCCCATTTCTCTAAGTCTAGTGTCCCCTCTGACGGGAAGCCTGCTCTTTTGAAAATTTTACTTATTCCTTTCAGAGCTTTACTACCCTCCCTGTTATTAACAATATCCACGGGTTTGTCGGGCCCTGACATCTTTACAGACCGCGCTCCCATGCCTGGGTGAACGTGCGCGGAACCCCTCCTGATGTGGTATTTTAGTAACTCCTTATGAGGGACTTAAAATCTCCTTTTAAAGTTTTTCTTCCCTCCTTGTTATTAACAATATACACGGGTTTGAACCCCTCCTGATGTGGTATTTTAGTAACTCCTTATGAGGGAATTAATATCTCCTTTTAAAGCTTTTCTTCCCTCCTTGTTATTAACAATATCCACGGGTTTGAACCCCTCCTGATGTGGTATTTTACTAACTCCTTATGAGGGAATTAAAATCTCCTTGTGAGACGCTGACTCTGAAGAATCTCTTCTATCCTTGTACCTAAAGGGCTTCTTAAATCCGTCTGTGGACAAATGACATGGGTTGTAGTGTTGCCCCTTCCTCCCTGTATTGGTGGAAAATCTATTAGTACTGCTCCCCAAGTGAGACCTGCATAATAGATTATTTCTTCTGGATCACTGAGATGCGTCCCTAATATTATTGTTCAGTTACTCCAAGGGTCTATCCCCCTGCCTATATAGACTCCTGCTTGTATCAGTATCCCTGTTGTTCTCAGTAAACTTCCCACTATTCTTGGAATACGTTCCCCTTGTGTTTGGAAAATTATGTGCCCTGTGCACCTTGGGCAATCATACCTGAGTCTCCTTGCTATCGGGTCTACCATTTAGTTTAATGCTTGTTTCTTTTCAGACAGTAACAGCTAACACCGGGGACTACTTGGATGTGAGAAATACCTATCAGTGTGTGTAGGAGAATCTAGTTACTGGCTCTGGTTTCAGTGTTTTCGCAGACAGCCAACTCCCCCCACCTTTCCAAAAGCATATCAACAGAGTACATGCAACAGTGCAAGGATCCCAAAGCAAAGGGTAACAATAAGTATTATATCTGACAGATTCTTGACCATCTTTTATATCTGGTTTTTCTGTCTTCTGGATGCCCTCTCACTGCTACGTCTGTTATCTGTGTGCGCGGCAGCTGTTTGAGGCTGTATGAGCAAATGGGTCTTAAACCTGGGATTATGTGGTTCCTGGGCCAATAGGTTATGATGTTAGACCAATCATTTTCAATGTAATGTTCTAACAATTCTCTTTTCAAATGACAACCTATTGTACAATAAAATTCATCATCATTTTCCACATAACCAAATGAGACTTCAGTGCTTGTAATTGCCACCAATCTCGGTGCTACGGACCCTTTGTATTTTCTTAACACAACAACACAGGTTCAAGATTTGCATACACCTCTTTGGTTATTTAACAATTCAAACTGGTTATCAGCATTAGAACATATCTTGGCCATGCGCCACCTTTATAAAAACGGCTCTATTTTCTTAATAAACATGCATTAGTACTTGCACAATTTAAAAGTTTTCTGCATACTTGATTAATTCCCCCTGTGCACTTGTGACAAATTTTCTGAAATTATTTACCCACAATTCAACAATATAACATACATGTATGGTACCTTAAAAAAAATTTCTTCTGACTGATACTGGGCTCTTTAAGATATTCTCTGACCTTCCCGACTGGACTTTCCCCTCGGTTTACACAAGAAGCGCTGATTCAAGTGAGCAGGTAGAAATCTACACAATAAATCTCACTTACCGGTTTTTGTTATCAGCGGTTCCTGAAAGATCAGAGGATTTATTGCCAGTGGAGGAGATGCTGGAATATCCCGGACGAGCCCCCAAATGATAGGGTTTGGTTAACCTATTCAGGTCTACGGAGAAGCAAGATACAGCAATGGACTATTGTACTGCAGTATTATATACTGGTCACCACAATGCAGCACTGATACTGAGCACAGATATTGAGCACTGTTGAGGATACTAGAACTGACACGGAGCAGCAAGATACAGCAATGGACTATTGTACTGCAGTATTATTTACTGGTAATGTTTTTTATTTGAATATTGCAACCTTCTTAAATTTTTTTACATATTTACAAATTTACAACAAATAAATAAAGTAAAAATTGAATAATAAACAAAGATTTTCCTTTTGTTCCTAACATTTCCCTCATTTCCCTCATTTTACATATTTCCTTCAAAATTTTCCCTTAATTCTAACAATTTCCATAAGAAACTTTCTTTTTCCGAAACTAGCCTCTTCTTCCTCCTCCGTACTCCCCCTTCACCTGTTCTTGAGCCCATACATACCTCTCTCACCCCTCCTTTCGTTTCCCCACCACCTCCATTCACTCCGCTCTCAATCCACCCACCCTTTCACCTTTTATACCATTTACTCTCCTTTCATCCTGAACAATCCACCATTTAAATGAGAAGTCAATAACCAATCTAGGCAGCTCTTCCAATGTATGCAACCATTTAGAAAAGAAAAACAAATCTCAAAATTCTATTTCAACTAAAAAGTGAGATAGTTATAGAAAAGTTTTTACCAGTACCTGGAGGCCAGAAATTTTCCATCACCCACGAAGGGGGCTTCAGCTGGCGCCACAAGTGGGACCAACTGATGACATCCAATCTCTCCTCCTCCATTTCCATCATCCGCTTCACCTTGTGTAGTATTAAGCCCTCCACCACTTCGCAGGGAAGGATTTTATTTTTCAATGAAACCTGACACCGTGCATTCCATAAGTGATACCTGACAGCTAGACTTATCATAGAGTGTGCATAAATCAAACTCATCATACCCTTTGAATGCTCCATATGCCCATCCTTGGTAATCCAAACGAGAAAGACAAGGTATTGCTAGAGCGCTTGACACTCTTTTGCAAATGTTTATATTAAAAGGACACTGAAGCAAGAAATGGTCCATACTCTTCTCCTGACCTTGACACTCCTCCCGTGGACAATCATGATCATTGGATCTTCTAAACTTCAGGTTCCCCCTAACATAGAGCTTCCCTTGGAATGAGAACCAGGCGATGTCCCTAAATTTCAATGGGATCCTCTGAGAATTTATCAGATAAATCCCTTCTGTACATACAGTTTCTGGGCAAATCTTCAGGGCCAATGGGACATGGAAGTGAGTTTGCAAGACCCTCCTCCCCAACTCCTTCCTACTGAGATCTTTTAACTCCCCCACTCCCAAGCCTCATCGCCCAATCACTATCAAGCACTGGATAACGTAGATCAGGAGGTGGCCTCTTCTACGCCGAGAGTTTCTCAAATGACCTCCTTCTATCCATACTGTGAGGAAGGGGGATATCCATTCCCTAAAACCGTCTGCCCACCGAGTAGGGGTCTCTGAAAGTAGACCCCTGAAATTAATTTTTATAAAAGCTTTTATAAAAAACACCACCGGGTTGACCATATCCAGTCCTCCCTTGGTCCTCGGTTTGCACGCAATGCCTCTCTTGACTATATTCATTTTGGTTCCCCACAACAGCAGGAAAAACAAAGAGCCAATTTTAGACAACATTGGTTGTGGCAAAACATACATAACTGACATATAAAACAATGGAATCAGATAGGTTTTACACAGATCAACCCTTTCCCTCAGGGAGAATTTCCATCCTCTCCAACTTCTTACTTTCCAGGTCCCTCTTCCAGTATCCTTTCCCAATTTGCTGTGGCATGATCGCCCTGGTCAAATCTTATTCCTAGAATCTTAATTGGATGGATGGCCATGGGGAGGCTGTCCGGAAGGTCGAATTCTCAACCTTCCTCCCCCATCCAGAAAACTTCACACTTGTCTCCTATTAGTTGGTCCACATCACAGGCCTCTGTGTTTGATGACAGCACCACTGTGACATCATCAGCATAGGCAATTACCCTTAGTGGTTCTCCCTGGCCCAGCTGCACCCCTCCCAAAATTCTGTCCTCAATCCTCCGAATAAAAGGTTTGATCGCAAACACGTAAAGAAGAGGGCTTAGGGGGCAACCCTGACGGATACCAGAGTTCACCACAGAGGCAGGCCCTACCCAACCATTAACAAGCGGGAAGCTCTCAGCCTTGCTGTATAATATGTGTAGCCAATTGACTAGTTTAACTGGAATACCATACCTTTCCAGCAAAGTCCAGAGGTACTCATGGTTGACTCGGTCAAAAGCTTTGGACTGATCCAATGCCAGTAAGTATTTCCTCAACCTTGCACCGCTCTATGGCCTCCCGGACACCAAGGACAGCACTAAATGTGCTTCGACCTTTCACAGTACAATGATGAGAAGTAGAGAGCAACTGCCCGGAAAGTTCCATCAGCCTATTAAATATGATTATTGCCAACACCTTCCTATCCGTATTGAGGAGTGCTATGGGGAGCCAATTCTCAATGCGGGCCGGGTACTTTCCTTTAGAGAGTAAGATAAGTGCAGAAAGCCTCATGGAGGGAGGGAGTTCACCCTCTGCCAGGCCACTGTTAAAAACCTCCACGAGACGAGGTGCCAGGACGTCTGAGAATTCTTTATAGAATTCAGCTGTCAAACCATCTGGCCCAGGTGTCTTTTTTTATGTTAAACCGCCAATCGCTTCCCTGACCTCCTCCACAGATATCTCACTCTCTAATCAATCAATTGAGGCATCCGGTTCCACAAGCCCTGGTAGCCTCCCCAGAAATCCCTCCATCTTTTCTCTGCTAAGTGCCTTCTCGGACAGCAGATCAGTGTAATAGGTTCTAATGACTTCCAGGATGCCCTCTCTCCCCTCCTGCACAACACCCTTTCCATCAATAAGACCTCTGATTTCCTTTAACTCGATCTTTCGCGTACAGTTCTGGTAGGGATCTGGGTAGTGGTACTTGCCATAATCCCTCTCCTGAATCAAAGACGAGAGTCGACTATACTGCAACTGCTGCATCCGTGATTTCACCCGGGAGATTTCCCCATCATATCCTCTTTCAGAGATCAGGAAGTCTAATTTCCTTCCTCCTCAGAGCATAGGAGGCATTTTTCTTTACCAAGTTTTTCTTTGCTACCAGCCACTTGAAAAACCCTCGGGTCCTCTCTTTGACCTCCTCCCACCACTCCGATCTACTCCATCCTGCCTCCAACAGTGTTTCCTTGAAAGAATTCCCTAAAAGATTGTCTTACTTTCTCTTCCTTTAAGAGCTCTGAGTTCAGCCTCCATAGGCCCCTTCCTTTCGAAATGGACTGTGAGGCATTTAAAGAAAAAGTCAAGAACCCGTGATCCGAAAATTCTACCAACCTTACCTGTGAGGGCAAAGTCTTCGAAGTTTCTTTAACAAAAAAAATCTATCTATTCTAGTCCTACTCTGACGACTAAAGTAAGTGTAACCCGTGAGGTCTGGATGGTGCCGAATATGAACATAAACCAAACCAGCCTGCCTAACCATTGATACTAATTCATTTGAATCATAGCCCATGGTTTTTTGGGCTCCTACCCTGTCTTTTGGCCTAACTACGGCGTTGAAATCGCCACCAAAAACAACCTGCTGGGCTGTAAAAATAAATGGCTTGATCCTCTTGAAAAGGCATTGCCTATCCCAGGCTGTCTGGGGCCCATAGATATTGATCAGCCTTAGATCGTGCCCTCTGAAGGTGACATCTAAGATCATACACCTTTAAATTTGTAACTCAATAACCTTGTGCACAGTTACTATGCCGGCAAAAAGTACCGCCACCGCACCATAAGGCTCAGCTGCAAGAGACCAATAGGAGGGCCCACTTTTCCACTCGCTTTTGGCTTTGTGAAGAGCTGCCAACCTGCTAACCCGGGTCTCCTGCAAAAACAAAATATCAAAATTGTGGATGTTACAAAATTCAAAAGCCATAAACCGAGCCTTATCGGAAAGAACAGAAGCCACATTAATCGTGGCACATCGTATAGGGTGGAGATCCACGTTTCTTTGGTGATTGAGTTTCACTACCCATTTTCCTTATTCACTTCTCCCTACCACCTCCATCACCATCACCACCACCAACACCACATTCCATTCTTACAAAAGCCTCTCCTTCTTTCATTCCGGATAGAATCCTTTGCAGGAGGTTCTTTCTCTATTAAAGCCTTCTGTCCATTCCCCTCTTGCGACTCCTCTGTTTCTTCCATCTTCAGTTCCTCTATCTCTGATTCTACTTTTTCTTTCCCCACTAGGGATGATCCTGCCGGGTCCCATTCTAGTTCACTTTCTGATTCCCTGCCTGAACTTTCCCTACGACTGTCCTTCCTCTCCTTTTTCTTTCCACCTTCCCCACTTCCTCTCTCTCTCTGCCTCCTTTTTCTTACCTTCTTCTGTCTCAGCACTAACCCACCCTTCTTTACTACCTCCCCTTCCTCCTCATCTGTGGGAACTCCCTCAAACCTATTAAATAATAATACGTTCTCCTTAATTACTGTTTTCTTGCTTTTCCCACCCTTTATTACAAGCTGGAAACCTTCTTCCTCATCCTCTTTCCCCTTCCCCTTTCCTCCCGCCAAACTCCACTCTGTCTTTCCTTCCCTCAGTTTCACTGACCCTCCCCGCACTTCCTTTACCCTTTCTTCCACCACTATTACCTTATTTTTTGTCCCTAATTCCTCAATACTTTCTCTCCTACTCCTCCATTCCTTTGTTTTTAAAGCCTCAGTACACCTACTGTAAGGGTGCCCTTCACCTCCACATAAGTTACAACAGATGTTATTGCATGACCTTGAGGTGTGGCCCAGTCCGCCGCATAAATTGCATTTGACTGCTTTGCACTCATGGCTCAAATGCCCAGGGCCGCCACACTTGAAACAAGTCTTTGGCTGGCCCTGGTAGAACACCTGAATGCGATCGCGGCCAATATACGCTGCGGGTGGCAGATGTTTCACCCCCTCACAACTTTTCATCAAACACACATTTGCAGACCATGCTCCACCCCATACCCCTAACGTATATTCCGAATTTTCAAGGCTTAGTATTTTTTCACAATGCCTGCTCAACCAAAATTTTATGTCATTCTCGGGAATTGTCTCGTTTTGCACAAGAATGGACACTTTTGTGCTATCTACTTTCCCAGTCATGAAGAAAGTAAAGTTGTTGAAAAAACTCCCTTCCTCCAGATCAGACAACTTTGAGAAACACTCCTGCATCACCCTGTTTGCCATAAAGGCCACATCAAACTCATTTGAGTTCACAGGGTGAATGCAGGAGTACAACTGCCTGGCCACAAATCCTAAATCAAAAAATTTCCTCAAGAAGTCAACTTTTGAAGGAGCGCCCCATTCACCCACCAACTTAAAATGTATTATTTTCCTTCTACCAAACCCTCCCGCCTCTGCACTACCTCCCCCCACATTTTCACCTTGCCCTGAATCAATTGGATTGCTCAGTACCTTGGCATAAGATGCTTCCACTCCCTTCGATACACCATCAGTATCTGTAGCAGAACCAAAGACAGGGGTAGGGCCTGTGGGAGGAACAAGAATAGGCATCACATTAATTTTATTTTTTTCAGGCACCAAGTTCTTACTCTTGTCCTTATGCTTAAGAGTTACTGCACTTATTAGCTTCGCAGCGGCCCGCATCCTCTCAGGTGCCTGCAAATCTCCATATACAGTTTCTACAACTTCCATTTCATGCTCCGAAAGTAGTCTTTTGTCCAGCCTTGGCTGACCTTGTACTTTGCCAGGCTTCTCATAATTTTTTTTAATTTTTACATTTTCTTTTGAGTTTTCTTTATTTCCACCATGGCCCCCTTCCCCCCTGAAAAGCCCAAGTGGGCCCCCTCCACCCAAAAAAAATTCTGGTGCTCGCCCAGTAGCCTTCTTTCTTTACTTTGTTGAAGTCACTCACCTTCAGCTTAATGTCTCCAGCAAGCCCCTTTCCACTCTGCTCTGCTGTTTTGACAATACTCATACTGGCCGGGACACCCTCTGACGTCATCCGCTTAGCAACCGGGATCGCCGCACCATTCTTCTCTGACACTTGGGTCCCGGCACTTGCAGCTCCGATCACCTCTCCACTTCTACCTTCACCTGCCACATCTCCAGGATCCCCCTGCTGCCACTGCACCGGCTGCTCTGTCTCACATTTCATTCCGCCAGCCGGAGTGGTTTCAGCTTCAGACACAGGCTTCCCCTCTGTCTCCATAGATACTGGGTTCTCCTTTCCACTGGCCGCTTCATCAGGGTTCCCTCCACTCCCTTGATGTTGTGCTACCGCCAGCTCCGCCTCCGCTTCTCCGTCACCAGGGACTCCGTTCTGGGGCCACTCCCCCTGCACCGCTGGATCTTGCGTCGCTACAGGGGAATCCTTAGCAGCCGGCAATGCTATTAACCCTTGCTATGCTGGAGGATTTTCTTCGTTTTCCTTTTTTGCTAAATTCCTCCTGTCCGACCACCATTTTTTCCTTTATACGTGCCTGATACAGGGTGAGGTCATCTATTTGGTCCCTGTACCGTTGTCTGTCCCATACTTGACATTTGTTTCTTTTCTTCCTTGCCTCTGTAATGCGGTAATTGATTTTCTTTGATTCGTATATCAGCTCCTGTAGTGACATTCCTGCCAGGATCTCCTCTGTACTCGAATCTTCCTCCGATTCTGAATTTAAGCCTTCCGATGCGGTACTCCCATCCATACTGCATTCTTCCTCTTCTTTAACCCCTAACCCCCAAGCATCCGCCAATCTCCCCTTAGGAGCTGGCATGCCCCCAAGGGTACTCTCTGCCTGCTCGGGGGGCTCAGGGGAGGCATCATACCAGGATATTTGTTCAATATTATTTCCTTTTATTGTTTCTTTGATTTTTACAACCAGCGGCACCAGCCACTCTCCTCCGTCCTGCAGCTTCCCCCTACTCCCCTCACAGGGACTCCTGGCTATTACAGCATTCCCCCCAGAGGCTTCACCACCCCCAGAGGTACCTGCTGTTAGCACGGGAAGGGGGGCTGCCACGGACAGGGACCCTTCTTGGGTTTTCTCCGCTCCATGCAGCGCTGATCGCCGCTCCCCTTCCTTGGACAGACCCGCAGACACAATTTCCCCTTCAGCGAGTGGACCTTTTGCGGCTCCGGGGATCTCTGCTTTCAATGCTGTTTGCTCCGAGGTACCCCTCCTTTGCACGGAGGGGGTAGATTGCACACCTCAAGCCCCTGCAGGTCCCGGGTACTCAGATCTTAACTCCGACAGCTTTTTCCTCTGATCCTTTGCAGCAGCAGCCGCCATTGCAGTCCTGCCAGATGTTCCTTCATTCCCTTTCTTTTTAACTTTCACTGGGGAAGCCAGTAAAATCCCCTGTGACCTCCTCATGATTAAAGGGTGCCTCCTGGCACCCTGTAATAATTAAAGACACAGACCCCAGCCAGGCCCTTCCAGGCAGGGGAATCCCTTAGCACAGCTGCCCGCTCCTAAGCTCCCACAGCTGGGAGAGGGGACGGGATCTCTTGGGTACCTATGGAAGTCAGGAGCTCCTGCATACACGTCCAACCGAACGGATGAGGATACTAGAACTGACACGGAGCAGCAAGATACAACAATGGACTATTGTACTACAGTAATATATACTGGTCACCACAATGCAGCACTGATACTGAGCACAGATATTGAGCACTGTTGATGATAATAGAACTGACACGGAGCAGGAAGATACAGCAATGGACTATTGTACTGCAGTAATATATACTGGTCACCACAATGCAGCACTGATACTGAGCACAGATATTGAGCACTGTTGAGGATAATAGAACTGACATGGAGCAGCAAGATACTGCAATGGACTATTGTACTGCAATATTATATACTGGTCACCACAATGCAGCACTGATACTAAGCACAGATATTGAGCACTGTTGAGGATACTAGAACTGACAAGGAGCAGCAAGATACAGCAATGGACTATTGTACTCCAGTATTATATACTGGTCACAACAATGCAGCACTGATACTGAGCACAGATATTGAGCACTGTTGAGGATAATAGTACTGACATAGAGCAGCAAGATACAGCAATGGACTATTGTACGGCAGCATTATATACTGGTCACCACAATGCAGCACTGATACTGAGCACAGATATTGATCACTGTTGAGGATAATTGAACTGACACGAAGCAGGAAGATACAGCAATAGACAATTGTACTGCAGTATACTGGTCACCACAATGTAGCACTGATACTGAGCACAGATATTGAGGTGATATTAGCTGATAACGGTCTTTTTAGGCAGAGAATGTAGCCACGTCCTCTCTGCTCAATCTACAATGCACAAGTGAAAATGGCAGCGACTCGCGGCTCTTTATATGGAATCCAAAACTCCCGTTAATTAAACAGCGGGATGATGACATTTTCCCCCGTTCGGGTTTTGCGAGTAAGGCGGTTAGAACCAAGGCTGCCTCGGACCCGTGTAAACCACGTGAAGTTTGGGGGGTTCAGTTCTCGGTGAGCCGAACCCGCTCATCTAGTTACATTGCCTCCCAGACTTTAAGTCACTTGAAATAATGACTCCCTGATCACTCTCCTCCTCAGTAGTTTTCAGTATAGTACCGTTGATACTATATTTAGCCTTTGGATTTTTTAGATTTTTGAAACCCAACTGCATTATTTTGCATTTTTAAATGTTAAACTGTAGTTGCCATGTTCCTGACCATGCCTCAAGTCTACTTAAATCCTCAATCATTCATTTAAACCCCTCCCGGTATGTATGCCCTGTTGCATATCTTTTTGGCATCTACAAAAGGGCATTCAATACCATTTGCAATGTCACCAACATAGATATTAAAGGGCACTGGTCCAAGGACAGATCCTCGGGGTACTCCACTGGAAACATTTCCCTACATAAAATGCACTCCATTTACTACAAATGTCTGTTTCCTATCCTGCAAACAGGTTCTTATCAATTCCACTGTTTTATAATCCAACCCCTTGCTTTCAAATGTATTTAGCAGTCTGCGATGTTTGACCATGTCAATGCCTTACTACAGTATATATACACTACATATATGGCCCCCCTTTGATCTATTATTTTAGTCATGGAGTCACAAAAGTCAATAAGATTTGTTTGGCATGATCTCCCCCCAGTAAATCCATGCTGATTGGGATCCTGTAAATTGTTGGATTTATGATATTCCACAACTCTTCTTTATTTTAATAGTGTTTCCATTACTTTCCCTACTAATAATGTAATGCTATATAACACAAAGTGAGGCTAGATGAACGGCGCCACTGAAAACAATGTTAAATAATCAACTCTAAGCTTAAAGAGATAAAACTTTCAGAGACAGATATACATCACTTGTATCTCTGAGAAATCTTCAAATCTCTGTTTTCTTAGTCACAAGTCCACAGATTCACATGAAAAGAGAAAAAAATGAAATACAATGGGTGGTATTGTTTTAAACTGATGGAATAATCTCATGAATGTCTGGAAATGGAGCCCTAATGTGGTATACTCCTTGATAGATGATAGGGATAGAGACTCGCCAACACTTTGTAATAATGGAAGACGTACTGAAACTCATAAAGAGAGTGATGAAAACATATACATAACGGTATCTTTAATCTTCACACAACCATCATATGGACTAGAGGTCTTCTATTCAAAATGGGCGTACACAATTCACATCATAGTATAGCGAATTCCACATATAAAGGTTTCTTTTCACACGATTAAGCCACGCTTATGGATACAAAAAGCATTTATTTCTTCATAAAAAATCCAAAATAGTAAAAAGTGAAAGTATGGCAGTCTTCAACAATTCTATTACAATATATTGTAATCGAGAAGTGTTTGTAGTCAGATGGATATGACATATAGGTATTGAAATTCCGGACTAACACCCATGGTGACAAATCCTGCATACCTTTGGAATTATAGTCTGAAAGTTCACACAGCTGTCTTTATAAATAAAAAAAAGCTCACTGTCTGTCAACACCAACGCCGTTTCGACCCTCCTGGCTCTTTTTCAAGGTGTGTTGGCAGAGTGTAAGCTGTAAAATATTTATACCCCTTTACAGGAATTTGAAATTTTGGGATGCATGATGGGTAAATATTTCATAATTCATTGTAAAACACCAAATACGTCTTATTAAAAACGTATCTTTTAAACATATAATTAGCTATGGATGCTTCAGTAACAACACTCATCTTGTTGTTAATTCCTACATACTTAAGTCATTTAATCCCTGCATCGTGATTGCGGACCGGAAGTGTCCGCCTTTCCACAATGCATTCCATATTCCCTGAAGTCCGTTCTGCGCATGTACACTGCAATGTGCTTCACCGACCCAGAACTAAGAATACAGCTGACAACCTGATGGTGAACGCTTTGCCTGGAAGCTCCACGTTGCACGATGCGTTCCACACAGCACTCCCTGGCACCGGAGATTAATATTATATTTATATATTAAGATTTGTTAGTCAATTCAGAATGTAGTTAAATCACTAATAATCGATGACCTATCAAATGTGGATAATAAGATGTTACTGATATGATAAAAACATCATGAATAAAATGTACAACCTGGAATACATCTTCACATAATTAGCTGCCTTTCCATTGCTACCCAGACCCAGATCTAATTGGAATTCTTACATAGTTATACATGACATGTAATACAGACAAAACACTGATTATACATTACACATCCAGGTTATTACAAAGCAATAAATCAACCATTTGAGTTCGAAATCAGAATTTAACCCATGAGGGATAAGTGTTTTTAATTTAAAAATCCATTGCATTTCGTCTTTTGCAAGATTACCCTCTATATCCCGATCTCTCCAATTTGATCTGATTTGCTGAATACCTATGAAGGAATCTATTTTTGATGTTGAACATGGGTGTTTTTTTTTTTAAAAGTGTTTAGATAGGGTGTGTGTTAGTACACCCTTTTTTATATTCCGTATATGTTCTGCTATACGGGTTTTTAAGGCTCTGCCTGTTCTCCCGATATATAAGAGACCAGACTCCCATTTTACTATATAAACAACATTCGTCGTGTGGCAGGTGATGAAATCTTTGATTTTATATTGGGTATTATTGGCAGTAAAGCAGGTCATTTTAAAAGTAGTGGAAAGTATCATTCTATAGGCTATGCATGTTCCACACCTGTGAAAACCTTTAGTACATACTGGGTTAGTGGACTCAGAATGTAGAGCACTTTTAACCATATAATTCTTTAGATTAGCACCTCTCTTGGTTTATCTGGAATAATATCTTTTTTTTTTTTTTTTATATTTTTTTTTTTTATTGAGGCAACAAGGAAATAATACAAATAAATCACAGTAGTTACAATGTTACTTTGATAAATCTAGACGTAAAGCGTGAGCAAAGTAAGTGTCATATAGTGATACAAACTGTGATATATGGAAGATAATCATAGAAATGTGTAACTCTAGTCTAGCATTTAGTGTCCATAGTACAGATTTCTCCGTTTTGAACAAAACTTATTGTATACAGTAGAAATCAATTATCATCAATAGTAAAGTCCCAGACATTGTATTTAGACATACAGAGATTAATAATCAATTAAATTATTAATTAAGACTGTGAGTCCCGAAACACAACAAAGGTCAACAGGTAACAAGTGAGAGCCCCCCTCCCTCTCATCCTACGCCAAGGCAATTGGAGAATCTTGCGATATTAGCCTGGTAAGATACCAGGTGGTATCTTCAAGACTATAATGAATCTGATTTCTAATTATGAGTGGGAGGGTGTCTATATATGATTCCCAGAGTGAAAAAAAGTGTTCTACTTCCTTTTCTTTATGCAGGAGTGTCTCCATCCAGTCCATTCGGAAGAGAAAGTATAATTTATTAAAAAACAAAGATAATTGAGGGGGTGAATTATCAAGCCAGCTTTGTAATATAGTTTTTTTACCCGCTGCGCTAATAGCCAGTAGCAATTTTTTTACTACCCGGGGTGGTTCGTAGCATAGGGTTGACCATTCCAAAAATTGCCCACTCCGGGGTAAATGGGACAAAATTTGTCAATTTCGATTCCGTATATCTACGTACTAAGTGCCAAAAATATTTTACAATAGGGCAAGCCCACAGGCAATGGTAGTTATCTGCCTCCTCCTGATGACACCTTGGGCAGTTATGAGTCGTGGAGGTTCCTATGTGAAACCTACGTAGCGGAGAAAGGTATGCATTATGAAATATGTTCAGAAATAGTTCAGTATACATGCTGGAGGGAAGTGTTTTGCGAGAATATAGAAAGGCCTTTTCCAGGTCTAGGATTGTTAGGAATAATATCTTTTAATATAGGATCTCTTAATAAATAATGCCAATGATTTTTAATGATACATTCTTGTTTCTTATAATCTGAACTGAATCCAGATATAAATGCCCATTTGCTGTTATTGTTTGGAGTCTTTCTCTTCTCCTTACTTTAAATGTCCTTCCTATTGATATTTTTTACTTCTTCCTCTGCTTTTTCCAAGTTTCCGATTTGTACCATTTATTAAAAATTATGTTCCTGGTAATTCTGCTCTTCAGTGCAGTTCCTTTTTAATCTTATAAACTGCCCTTTCGGAATACCTCTGAGCCAATGAGGGTGGTGTTGGCTATTAAAGGGAATCAGGCTGTTTGGCATACCTTTTAGTGTGTATGTTATTGTCTTTAATATAGATGGTAAGATCCCAAAAAATGTATATGGTCTTGACTTATTGTTAAAGTTAATTTGATATTTAATCCATTTGAATTCAAGTAGGAGTAGAAATTCTCTAGATCATGTCTTTCTCTTTGCCATACAAATAATACATAATTGATATATCTATGCTATGACACCAAGTTCGCACCTGCCACTGTGTTATTCCATACAAAATCTTCCTCCCATCATAGAATGTGAGTCTGGCAGTCCTCACCAATTCACCTTGAAAAAGAGGAGGGTAGAAACGGCGTTGGTGTTGACAGATAGTGAGCTTTTTTTGTCAACACTGGTGTAATTCCGGAATTTCACCACTGTATGTCATATCCATCTGACTACAAACACTTCCAGCATACAATACATTGGAATAGAATTGCTGAGGACTGCCAGACTGTCACTTTTACTATTTTGGATTTTTTATGAAGAAATAAATGCTTTTCATATCCAGAAGCGTGGCTTAATCGTGTGAAAAGAAACCTTTATATGTTGAATTCTCTATACTATGTTGTGAGTTGGGTACGCACCTCTAGTCCATATGATGTTTGTGTAAAGTTTAAAAATACCGTTATGCATATGTTTTCATCACTCTCTATGTGAGTTTAGGTACGTCTTCCATTATTACAAAGTGATATCATCTATCAAGGAGTATACCATGTTAGGGCTCCATTTCCGGAAAATACACAAAACCACCCATTGTATTAATTTTTTTTTCGCTTTTCATGTGAATCTGTGGACTTGTGACATTGACTACGATTACAAAGATTTGAAGATTTCTCAGGGATACAAGTGATGTATACCTGTCTCTGAAAGTTTTATCCCTTTAAGATTAGTTGGTTATTTAACATTGTTTTCCGTGTCACCTTTGATCTAGCCTCACTTTATGTTATATTATCTTGTATTCTATCTGTTTTGGGCGGATCATCAGGGGACGTAGATTGGGCTGACACTACATTGTGCCAGAATCCACACATTGTTCTATTATAATAATGTAATGCTCACTGGTCTGTAGTTACTTGCGTCTTCCTTCTTTACATGCGTCTTCCTTCTTTACACTTTGTGGTTGGTACTACAGTACATTAGCTCTTTTCCAGTACTCTGAAATTGCTCCTGTTGCTAGTGAGTGGTTGAATACTTCTGTTACCAGAACATCTCTGAGCTCTTTTAGTATGTTTAAAAGTATCCCATCTGGCCCCATTTATTTTTCCGATTTCTGTTTTGAGAATTCTGTTAGGACATTCTCCTTGATAAATATACTTTCATCCACATTATTTTTACAAATGTCCTTGCAACTTAACTGTGGCCCCTTCCCTCACCTGCAGTGAATGCTGAGCAAAAGTAATTGTTTAGATGATCTGCTATTGCTGGTCTCCCTCCACAAAGCGCTCACTCTCTGTCTTAAGTCTTATTATTCATCCCCTTGATGTTCTCGAAAAAAGTTTTGCCCTCTTTATTAACTGATTGGGCTATTTTCTCTTCAGCTTCTCCCTTTATTTATTGTTTATTTATTAAGAGTTTCTTATATAGCGCAGCAACTTCCATTGCACTTTACAACTGGACACAATGATAAGACAAAACTGGGTAATAACAAACAGTCATAGAGGTAGGAAGGCCCTGCTCGCAAGATAACAATCTATGGGAAAATAGGCATTGATACATAAGGATAGGTGCTATCTATTGCATAATTGTCCTCTAGATTGCAAATGTTCTTGGGGGGCTGCATGATATCACATCACATCAATGCTGTACAAGGGTCATGAGGAATGGAGAGTGAAGAAAGAAAGTATGTGGTGGATATGTGTGGACTGTACAGTGGGGATATAATTGGATAGAAAAGTTTATGAAGTTTATGTGAGCATTTCTGGACTTTGATAAGCTTGTCTGAATAGGTGAGTTTTCAGGGAACACTTGAAGGTTTAGAGACTAGAGTAGAGTCTTATTGTATGTGGTTGGGCATTCTACAGGGTGGATGAAGCCTGAAGAAGGTCCTGTAATCATGCATGGGAGCAAGTAACGACTGTGGATGAGAGATGTAGAACTTGTGAGGAGCAAAGGGGGCGGGTTGGGAGATATTTTAAGATAAGTGAAGAGATGTACATTGTTGCAGTATGGTTAATAGCCTTGTGTATGAGTAAAAGTATTTTATATTGAATACGGTAGAATACAGGTAATGCATGCCTGATCACCTTCTTAGCCTCCTTCCATCTGACAAGATAAACCTTTTTGTCATTATTTTGAGTCTGCTTATATTTCCTAAAGGTCATATATTTTGATTCCATGCTACATGTAGTTGATACTTCTTTTGTAAACCACACTGGCTTCCTTTTCCTGGTGCTTTTTCTAACCCTTTTGTTACAGAGGTTTGTTGCTTTTAGTATTGAACTTTTGAATTTTTCCCACCTCTCCTGGACTCCTTCCAAGTTCCTCCAATCTGCCAATGAATTGATAACACATCTCCCCATTTTTGCAAAGTCATCCTTCCTAAAATTAAACACCATTGTTTTTGTGTGGCACAAGTTGGACCCTCTCTTTATATTACACCATATTCATTGATGGCCACTGGATTTTAGGTTCTCACCCACATATATGTCTGATATACTGTCACCATTTGTCAGTATTTAATCTAATATTGCATCTGTGCGAGTGGGCTTTCTAACCAATTGCTTGAGGGATGTTCCCTGTAAGGAATTTAGAAATTTGTAAAAAGACCCCTCCCAGTTTACATCAGTTCGATTAAAGTCTTCCATAATTATGAGCTCTCAATTTAGAGCCATTTTAGTGATGTCCTGTGATGAGTTACTGTCCAGTTCCTGCCCCTGGCCTGGTGGTCTATAGATCGTTCCACGGCAAATAGGTTTCTTCTCCCCCATTTCTATAGAGATCTAAAGGGCCAAAGTTTTTTTTTTCCTTCAATATGTTGTATTAAAGTAGCATTTTGCTACCACTTCATCTGATTCTTCCTATTCCGTAATTTCTAAATAAATTGTATCCTGGTATAGCTATGTCCCAGTCATGATTCTCATTGCACCATGACTCTGTAATAGCCACAATATCCAGATCATCCCATGTCAGTATCGCAATTAGCTCTGGAATTTTGTCCCCTAAGCTCCTAGCATTTGCACACATAGCTCTAAGAATTGTGTTTGTGCATTTGTTATTAGTAGCCATGTTCAGATAGTACATAAAAAATGTAAAGTTCAAACTTGAAATTACTTGTTTGTAGAGATGTGCACAGGATACTTATCAGGTTTTATGTTTTGTTTTTTTGATTTGGATCTCCTTTCGTGTTTTGGATCTGGATTGGTTTTGCCAAAACCACCCTTTCGGTGGTTTTGGAACTGGATTTTTTCAAAGAAATAATCAAAACAGCTAAAATAACAGAATTTGGGGGTATTTTTGTTCCTACAGTATTATTAACCTCAATAACATTCATTTCCACTAATTTACAGTCAATTCTGACAACCTCACACATCATAATATTGTTCACCAACATAGGCCAAAGCCTGGCTGGCTAAACTAAGCAACAGAGCAGCGGCACAAACACACGGCAGTTATTTCTGTTTAAAAATGTTTTACAAATTAGTACTGTATTAGCAATAACCAATCAAACCAATAGAAAACAATCCAACACAGAAATTTCCTAAGAATCATGTGTACAATATCATTGCTCCAAAGTATTTACTAAACAGCAAAGAAAAAAATGAAACCATGTGTAAAATAGCAACAGCAGACATTGATGCCCCCTACACAAGTGCACATGCCCCCAGCACATATCTATTTTCAGTGCCCAGTCTGTACCTCCCTCCTGGGGGCCCTGGGTCACTCTGTGCCCATGTAAAGCCCTGATCAATCAGCCATTTTGTCGAGCAGCTCCCCAAATTCTCCCCAATCACAAAAAAACAGCATTCCGTACCTGCGTAGTACAGTGCGGCATACTTTGGTACACACACAGTTAAATATTGACCAGGTTACAGTGCTGGTCATATGCAGTGTGGGACAGACACAGTGCGGGTTACAGTGCAGGTTGGATACAAACTGGGTTGGATACAATGCAGGTCGGATACAGCGTAGGTGGAACTAATTGCAGGTTGTAAATAGTGCAGACTCTCTCTGCACATGTTATATCTGCCACATCTGCAGGGCACATGGTTTTGCCCAACTGCTAACAAATTTGCTGCTGCAATCAACTCTGAACTACCCCCATAGTGCAAGGTTGGATACAGTGCAAGATACAGCACAGGTCAAATACAGTGTGGGATACAGTTTGGGTCGGATACAGTGCAGGTCAGAGTGTGGGTTGGATACAGTGTAGGCTACAGTGCAGGTAGGATACAGTGTGTGTCGCATACAGTGAGGGTTGGCTACAGTGCAAGGTCAGACACAGTGCAGGTCAGAGTGTGGGTTGGATACAGTGTGTGGGTTGGATACAGTGTAGGCTACAGTGCAGGTTGGATACAGTGTGTGTTGCATACAGTGAAGGTTGGCTACAGTGCAAGGTCAGATGCAGTGCGTGTCAGATACAGTGTGAGATGCAGTGTAGGTCAGATACAGTATGGGTTGCATACACTGTGAGTTGCATATATTGTGGGTCAGATACAGCGTGGGCCGGATAAAGTGCAGGTTACATTGTGGATCAAATACAGTGTGGGTTGTATACAGCGCAGGTCGGTCACAGTGTGGGTTGGATACAGTGTGGGTTGGATACAGCACAGGTTGGATACAGTGTGGGTTGGATACAGCGCAGGTTGGATACAGTGTGGGTTGGATACAGCGCAGGTCAAATACGGTGTGGGTTGGACACAGTGTGGGTCAAATACAATGCAGGTCAGATACTGCATCTGTAGATCTGATACAGCGTGGGTTTCAGTGCAGGTCAAATACAATGTGGTTCGGATAAAGTGTGGGTCAGATACAGCATGGGTTACAGTGCAGGTCGGATACAGTGCAGGTTAGATACACCAATAGTGCACTTACTGTGACAGAGGGTCCTCAGTGCAGGGTTGTCAGTGGTGTCTTCAGTGTGGTGGTGCCAGCAGTGTCGGGAGTGCAGGGTGTCAGCGGTGTCCACAATGCTGTGGTGCCGACAGTGTCAGTGGTGAAGGGGTGACAGCGTTGCCCTGAGTGCGTGGTGCTGACAGTGTCAGCAGTGAAAGGGTGCCAGTGGTGTCCTCAGTGCGGTGGTGCTGGCAGTGTCAGCAGTGCAAGAGTGCCAGGGGTGGCCACAGTGCGGTGGTGCCAGCACTGTCGGCAGAGCAGGAGTTCCTGCAGTGTTGGCAATTGTGGGAGTGCCGGTGGTGTCCTCAGTGCAGGAGTGCCGGCAGTGTCCTCAGTGCAGGGGTGCCGGCAGTATCGGCAATGCGGGAGTGCTGGAGTTGTCCTCAGTGCAGGAAAGCAGAGGTGCCAGCAGTGTTGGCAGTGTGGGAATGCCAGAAGTGTCCTCAGTGCAGGGGTGCCAGCAGCGTCGACAATGCAGGGGTGCCAGCAGTGAGGGAGTGTCAGCAGTGCGGGCGGCAGTGTCAGCAGTGGGCGGCAGCGCTATTAGCGCTGTGGGGGCATCCATCTTGGCCATTGTAGCCTATGGGGACATCAGTGCGGTGGTGCCAGCAGTGTCGGCAGTGCAGGGGTTCATGCAGTGTCGGCAACTGTGGGAGTACCGGAGGTGTCCTCAGTGCAGGGGTGCCGGCAGCATCGGCAATGCGGGAGTGCCAGAGGTGTCCTCAGTGCAGGAAAGCAGGGGTGCTAGCAGTGTCGGCAGTGTGGGAATGCCTGAAGTGTCCTCAGTGCATGGGTGCTGGCAGCGTCGGCAGTGCAGTGGTGAGAGCAGTGAGGGAGTGTCGGCAGTGCGGGCGGCAGTGTCGGCAGTGCGGGTGGCAGCGCTATTAGCGCTGTGGGGGCATCTATCTTTGCCATTGTCATCTATGGGGACACGCTGATTGGCTGTGAGCTGTGATAGACAGCTTTCTCAGTCAATCAGCTGTCTTCCATAGGATACTATGGAGACCAGCATCTGAGGCAAAAACCTCAGGATCCAACAGTGGGATCCTGAGATTTTACCTTAATTGGGGATCCGGGGCATACAGGAAAATCTGAGCTGTGGCTCAGATCGCCCCGGATCCCCTACGTTCAGGGCGGTTCGGTTCTCTGAGAACCGAACAAACTCATCCCTACTTGTTTGGTGATGTTGTTCAGGTTTTTTTTATTAACTGTTCAGGAATAACACTTGTCCTTTAAGCAGTAAATGGCCTTGTCATGGAACTCCTATACATGCGCATGGCTGATTTCTCAGACCAGCAAGCCATCTGGTAGGTACAGTATACTAATTCACTGAGACCATAGCCTGTGTCTATGCTTGTTATGTTGAATAAACTATCATACAGTATTATGCTGAGCACACTTTGTTTTTTACATGAAATATTGGTTTGGAGTCTTGGAATGGAGGCATAATAAAGATTTGTTTCGTGGAGAATGTGCCATCCTGAGCTTGTAAATGTGGAGTTTGTACTGTGCTCCTTTAATCTCGCTCTTGAGGTAAACTACAATACAGTACAATAATACAATAATACTTTATTGTCATTAGCAAAACAACAAAGAAATGTCAATGAAATTTCATATAAACATCCTGCACAATAAAACAAACAACAAAACAAGTCTTAGTTATAAATTATTTATCTAATTTCGTTAAGCCGTTTAGTGCACGTATAGCTGTTGGAAAATAACTATTAAGCATACGTTTTGTATGTGTACGTACACTTCTAAAACGTTTTTGTAATGGTAATCTCTCAAAACTGAGTAATTTGGATGACTGGAATCTGCCAATATACTACAGGTTGAGTATCCCTTATCCAAAATGCTTGGGACCAGAGGTATTTTGGATATGGGATTTTTCCGTATTTTGGAACAATTGCATACCATAATGAGATATCATGGTGATGGGACCTAAATCTAAGCACAGAATGCATTTATGTTACATATACACCTTATGCACACAGCCTGAAGGTCATTTTAGCCAATATTTTTTATAACTTTGTGCATTAAACAGTGTGTCTACATTCACACAATTCATTTATGTTTCATATACACCTTATACACACAGGCTGAAGGTCATTTAATACAATATTTTTAATAACTTTGTGTATTAAACAAAGTTTGTGTACATTGAGTCATCAAAAAACAAAGGTTTCACTATCTCACTCTCACTCAAAAAAGTCTGTATTTCGTAATATTCCGTATTTCGGAATATTTGGATATGGGATACTCAACCTGTACTAGCTCTTTTTAACACTCTCTTTTCATAAAGGTCATGTACACATGGTAGGGACTAGTGATGTGCACCGGAAATTTTCGGGTTTTGTGTTTTGGATTTGGTTCCACGGCCGTGTTTTGGATTTGGACGCGTTTTGGCAAAACCTCCCTGAAAAATTTTCGTCGGATTCGGGTGTTTTTTTTACAAATGACCCTCAAAAACAGCTTAAAATAAATCATAGAATGTGGGGTTCATTTTGATCCCATAGTATTATTAACCTCAATAACCATAATTTCCACTCATTTCCAGTCTATTCTGAACACCTCACACCTCACAATATTATTTTTAGTCCTAAAATTTGCACCGAGGTCGCTGGATGGCTAAGCTAAGCGACCCAAGTGGCCGACACAAACACCTGGCCCATATAGGAGTGGCACTGCAGTGTCAGGCAGGATGGCAGATTAAAAAAATAGTCCCCAAACAGCACATGATGCAAAGAAAAAAAGAGGTGCAATGAGGTAGCTGTGTGACTAAGCTAAGCGACACAAGTGGCCGACACAAACACCTGGCCCATCTAGTAGTGGCACTGCAGTGTCAGACAGGATGGCAGATTTAAAAAATAGTCCCCAAACAGCACATGATGCAGAGAACAAAATAGATGCAATGAGGTAGCTGTGTGACTAAGCTAAGCGACACAAGTGGCCGACACAAACACCTGGCCCATCTAGGAGTGGCACTGCAGTGTCAGACAGGATGGCAGATTTAAAAAATAGTCCCCAAACAGCACATGATGCAAAGAAAAAAAGAGGTGCCAAAGGTCGCTGGATGGCTAAGCTAAGTGACACAAGTGGCCGACACATATACCTGGCCCATCTAGGAGTGGCACTGCAGTGTCAGACAGGATGGCAGATTTAAAAAATAGTCCCCAAACAGCACATGATGCAAAGAAAAAAAGAGGTGCCAAAGGTCGCTGGATGGCTAAGCTAAGTGACACAAGTGGCCGACACATATACCTGGCCCATATAGGAGTGGCACTGCAGTGTCAGACAGGATGGCAGATTTTAAAAATAGTCCACAAACAGCACATGATGCAAAGAAAAAAAAAAGGTGCAATGAGGTAGCTGTGTGACTAAGCTAAGCGACACAAGTGGCCGACACAAACACCTGGCCCATCTAGGAGTGGCACTGCAGTTTTCTAGCGAGAGGATGAGTGCTTCCATCCTCATGTGAATCTGAACCACTAGCCATGAACACAGGCCAGGGCCTCAGCCGTTCCTTGCCACTCCGTGTCGTTAATGGCATATTGACAAGTTTACGCTTCTCATCAGACGCTTTTAATTTTGATTTTTGGGTTATTTTACTGAACTTTTGTAGTATACTTGACGACACAGAGGTAGAGTAGTGGTCTATTGTACCGTACTGCTATACAGATGTGTCCACTATTACCTTTCTGAAAACAGAGCTATGGTAGTAAATTTGGCATGACATATATTCCTTGTGCTTTTGTGCCGTCATATTGTGCCGTGACAATTCGTGACAATTGATAGTTTCACCACTGGGTGGCCAGTGCATCACGTAACATAGCTTTGCACTAACATTGCTGTTAAATAGACACTGTAATCAGTATGGCCAGCATTAAAGTCTAATTGCTAATTGTGTAGGTGTAAAAATCTCAGTGTGAGAGGCCTTTGAAGTAGACTCCTTGGGGGTTACAGATTTTATCCTGGCTGGGGGATGTTACTATCAGTGACGTGCGGTGGGCACGTCCCTGCTTACTATACAGTATGTTGCTCAAAGCACAGAGGTGAATGAAATCTAAAGTGAAATTAAATAATAAGTTAATAAAAACCTTAGTGGTATAGAGTAAAAGAACATATTATAAGATTTTGCAATGATAAAATATTTCCAAATAAAGGGCCTCATTACGAGTTGATCAGACGAAGATGCTTTTTTCAGCCCGTGCGACAAACTAACCTCCGCCTATGGGGGTTGTTTTTTTTCCCATACCAAGGCTTTGATCACTTGTGCAGGCCTGTTATGGTAAAAAATGTTGTGCAGTTTCTAAGTAGTTCTGGACTTAGGGGGTCATTATGACCCAATCGCAGCGTGTTGTCGTTCGCACAGCTGCAATCGGGTCCCTACTGCACATGTGCGACGGCCGCTATGCGCACGCACGGCCATCGACGGGAAACGACACTGGAACCGAAAAAAGCGATCGCTGCAATGATCGCACGAAGATTGACAGGCGGAGGGGGTACCTGGGCATCAACTCACCGTTTGCAGCCGTTTTCGGGGGGGGGGGGGGGGTGAGGGGGGGTAAGAAAACGCGGGTGTAGTGAGAGAAACGCAGGCGTGTCCAGGACGGGTGTTTGACGTCAGAGCCAGGACCGAACAGGCTGAAAACGTTGCAGCAGGTAAGTGAGTCACCGGCACCCCTGCACTGAGGACACCGCCGGCACTGCCCACACTGCCGGCACCCCTGCACTGGGGATGCTGCCAGCACTCCTGCGCTGAGGACACCCCCTGCACTGCCGACACTGCCGGCACTTTTGCACCGAGGACACTTCCGGCACTCCCACACTGCCTGCACCCCTGACTGCTGACACTTCTGGCACCCCTGCGCTGGGGATACTGCCAGCACTCCTGCACTGAAGACACCTCTCGCACCAAGGACACTTCTGGCACTCCCACACTGCCGACACCCTTGAACTCCTGCACTAAGGACACCTCCAGTACTCCCGCACTGCCGACACTGCCGGTACCCCTGCACTGAGGACACCGCCGGCACTTCCCGCACTGCCGACACTCCTGCACTGGGTATACTGCTAGCATTCCTGCACTGAGGACACCTCCTGCACTGCCGACACTGCCGGTCCCCCTGCACAGAGGACACTTCCGGCACTCCCACACTGCTGGCACCCCATAACTCCTGCAATGAGGACACCGCCCTCACTGCCAGCACTCCTGCAATGAGGACACCTTTTGCACTGCCGACACCCCTGCCCTGCCGGCACACCTATTGCTAGCACTCATGGACTGAGAACACCTCCCGCACTGCCGGCACTTCTACACCGAGGACACTTCCGGCAACCCCACACTGCCGGCACCCCTGAATTCCTGCAATGAGGACACCTCCCGCACTGTCGACACTGCCGGCACACCTGCACTGGGGATACTGCCAGCACTCCTAGACTGAGGACACCTCCCGCACTGCTGGCACCCCTGCACCGAGGACACTTCCGACACTCCCACACTGCCGACACTGCCAGCATCCCTGAACTCCTGCACTGGGGACACCTCCCACACTGCCAACACTGCTGGAACCCCTGCACCGAGGACACTTCTGGCACTCCCAAACTGCCGACACCCCTGAACTCTTGCACTAAGGACACCTCCAGTACTCCCGCACTGCCGACACTGCCGACACCCCTGCACTGAGGACACCACCGGCACTGCCTGCACTGCTGACACTCCTGCACTGGGGATACTGTCAGAATTCCTGCACTAAGGACACCTCCCGCACTGTCGACACATCCGGCACACCTGCACTGGGGATACTGCCAGCACTCCTAGACTGAGGACACCTCCCGCACTGCTGGCACCCCTGCACCGAGGACACTTCAGACACTCCCACACTGCCGACACTGCCAGCACCCTTGAACTCTTGCACTGAGGACACCTCCCACACTGCCAACACTGCTGGAACCCCTGCACCAAGGACACTTCTGGCACTCCCAAACTGACGACACCCCTGAACTCCTGCACTAAGGACACCTCCAGTACTCCCACACTGCCGACACTGCTGACACCCCTGCACTGAGGACACCACCGGCACTGCCTGCACTGCTGACACTCCTGCACTGGGGATACTGCCAGAATTCCTGCACTAAGGACACCTCCTGCACTGCCGACACTGCCGGCACCCCTGCACTGAGGACACTTCCGGCACTCCCACACTGCTGGCACCCCTGAACTCCTGCAATGAGGACACCACCCTCACTGCCGGCACTCCTGCAATGAGGACACCTTTTGCACTGCCGACACCCCTGCCCTGCCGGCACACCTATTGCTAGCACTCATGGACTGAGGACACCTCCCGCACTGTAAAGCATGAAATGCCAAATATTCCATTTTTAAATTCTCTCCCTCTATTGACTTTTCACAGATCACCGGACATGAATCCTATCGAGCTAGTGTGGTCTCAAATGAAAAGTTATATTCGTTCTCAATGTAAGCCAAGGACAAAAGAGCAACTGATTGATGGCATCAATACATTTTGGAAAAACGTACTTACATTGGAGACCTGTAATAATTATGTAGACCATTTATTTTCTGTGCTGCCAGTGATTATAGAAAGAAATGGACAAGCCAGCTGCATGTAATTGGAATGGATCATATTGTCGACAAAAAGAAGGTCAACAGTCATTAGGTCGACCAATATTGGTCGACAGGCCATATATCGACACATCAAAAAAGACAGTACGCAAACGAATAATGCATAGAATTTGCATAAAGGGCCCTTTACCTATCGTACTCATCCTTTCTGCAAATGCTTGAAATATCAAAATTAGACTACCTGCTTAAATTAATTAATTTGTTATATTTTATCTGTAACATGTACTTCACCCTAGTATTACATTTGTTATGCAATCTTGAAAATTGTTTTAAAAAAAAAAGTAGTCACCTCTGCAACACTGTATACTGTAATTGTGTATGGATTGTACAAAGCATCCAAGTGATTGCATTCAGTTTTGTCTAACTTACAGTATATTTATACTATTTAGTTGGAATTATTTTATCATTGCAAAGTCTTATAATATGTTCCGTTACCTTGTAGCACTATTAGGTTTTAATTAACTTATTCTTTAATGTCACTTTAGACTTCATTCACTTCTGTGCTCTGAGTAACAAATAACTCCAATTTTTGCATTAATAAACTGAGGCTCTGAATTGCTAAAAGTTCACTGTTTATTTCAAATTCCAGGACAGCAGCCCTTCCCCCACCCAGAATACATGTTACTGTGCTGTATCTCTATTCCCCAAGGAATCTACTTCAAAGGCCTCTCACACTGAGATTTTCACACCTACACAATTAAGAACTGGACTCTAAAGCTGGCAATACTGTACATCAGAACGACCTGAATACAATCACACACACATAGCGATTTGGGCTGCTTTTCTAATTGATTTGCTGAGTCACTTAGAAATACAACACAAATCGCTATGTGTGTATGGACTATAGCGATAGTGATGTGCATCCCTGCATGCTTGAAAGATCTAGTCATCACCCATGTTTTCTCTATTGCAAACACGGGCAGTGACAGATCGCTCAGCACACATTGCTGGTGCAGCTCTGTGTGCTGAGTGATCTTGCTGAGCCCGTGTGATCACCAATATCGCTGGGCAGAAAACCACTCAGCGCATACATACTGAGTGATTTTCCGCCTGCCCAGCGATGTCAGCGGGAGTTAATGGTTTTGCATAGCAGGACGCTTCCTGCTGAGGTGTCCTCAGTGCGGGAGTGCCAGAAGTGTCCACGGTACCATCAACCAAGTGCAAGGAGGACATCTCCCGCACTACTGACACTCCTGCACTGGGGATACTGCCAGCCCCCCTGCACTGATTACACCACCTACACCTCTGCACCGAGGACACTACTGGCACTCCCACATGTATTGGAGATATATTAATACTTCACAATTAGCTGCCGCTGCTGATATTCCCGTGTGCCTGATGGATAAATTGCCCTGCACATATGGATGTCCATGTTGCTGCCCACGGTGCTGTTGGTGGCTAGAGGTGGGAGGAGAAGCCACCGGCATCCTTGATTCTGCTGACCGGAAGTCTGACCCGGTCACATGCTCGTTGCCAGGGGTTACATGCTCGTTGCCAGGGGTTACATATGCTTTTTGCCATAGGGGTTATATGCTTAGAGCCAGGGGGTTACATGCTCATTCTGGGTAGCGCTGGGTAATGGTCTAGTAATACCCCTGGCATCTGTCTCCTATAAGGGCCGTCTTCCATGCTGTCTGCATGGAATCTGCAGCTTCCAGTAGTAGGTAGAGCCTAAGCATCTATTGTGCCGGTGCCCCCCCAGGACTCAGCCATTCCGGCTGCAGGCTTATGGCTGATCAGGCCCTGGGTCTCATGTTTCTTCACCCACTTGTATGGCAGGCAGAGCACCCAGTGACTTATTATGGAGCACAGCCCAAGCACAGGACTGATTTGTGGCAGACAGGCACGGCACCCACTTGTATGGCAGACAGAGCACCCAGTGACTTATTACGGCAACACAGCCTCAGCGCTGGACCGATTTGTGGCAGACAGACGCAGCACCCACTTGTATGGCAGACACCGTCGATCTTCAGACCGGATCCCAGTGAAATATATGTGGTATTGAAATACCAAAAATTCTCTCTACTCGCACCTTAACCACCAAACAATTGCAAAAAATGACAAGTATCAATAGTGCCTTTTAGTTAGTATCATAATTTCTATATTGAATCTCTGTGTGGAGTTTGTATGAACTCTTCATCAGCACATTATCAATCACAAGGAAAAAGATTTTTTTAAACATATAGGCAACATTGAGCCAGGTACATGTTGAAAGTTAGTATGAGAGATGTATTGGAAAAATATTAATACTTCACAATTAGCTGCTGCAGCTGATATTCCCGTGTGCATGATGGATAAATTGCCCTGCACATACGGCTCATGGGGGACATTCTGACCCGATCGCTGCCGCTGACCAGCCGCTGCGGGCCGTGTGGTAATGAGTAGCTCCCGGCCAGCACGCTAAAGCTGCGCTGGCCGGGAGCTACTCCTGAAGTACAAAAGCATCGCCGCTGTGCAATACTTTTGCACTTCTGCAGGGGGGGGGGGGCGTAACTGACCTGCAGGGCGGACTGGCCCTGTGCTGGGCATCCCCCACATATCTCTGTTCCTGATCGTAGCCCTGCAAAATTTTGCAGGGCTACGATCAACTCGGAATGACCCCCCCATAGCTGCAATTTTGTTAGCAGATGGGCAAAACCATGGGGGTCATGCAGGCCTGATTGCACGCTAGGTTGTTTTGCTGAGCTGCGATCAGGACATAACTGCGCATGTGTGTGCCCCGCAATACGCAGGCGTGTCGCACAGGTACAAAGTGAATCGTTGCTGAGCAATGGATTTAATGAAGAATCCATTTGCACAGACAATCACAAGGAGATTGACTGGAAGAAAACATTTGTGGATGTCAACTGACCGTTTTCTGGGAGTGTTTGGAAAAACGCAGGTGTGTCTATGCGTTTGCAGGGTGGGTGTCTGATGTAAATTCGGGGCAAACACTTTAGCCTGTTCGTGTCCGGAATTGACGTCAGACACCTGCCCTGCACACGCTTGGACACGCCTGCGTTTTTCCAAACACTCCCAGAAAGCGTTCAGTTGCCACCCACAAATGCCCTCTTCCTGTCAATCTCCTTGCGGTCTGCTGTGCGAATCGATTCTTCGTTAAATCCATTGCTCAGCACTGATCCGCTTTGTACCCGTACGACGCACATGCGCATTGAGGTGCATACGCATGTGCAGTTTCGACCTGATCGCAATGCTGCAAAACAACCTAGCGTGCGATCATTTCGGAATGACCCCCATGGTTTTGCCCATTTGCAAATAAAATGCTGCTAGAATCAGGTCTGAACTACTCCCTCTAGAATCTCTTTATCAGACTTTCTGCTTGCTCAATTTCTGAAATTGCCACCTGCTGTCTGAAAAGTGGTACTGCACTATATTTCAGAGGAGATACACATGGCTTGCCGTGTATATCTTAAGAGGAAAGCTTATCTCGTGCCATGAACGACAGGCCATGATACTTTTTTCAGAAAGGTAATAGTGGACACATCTGTATATTATATACTGGTGGTCAGCAAAATTCTGCACTGTCCTCCTACTATATATACTGCGCACAACTAAAATGCACCACAGGTATGGATGGATAGTATACTTGACGACACAGAGGTAGGTAGAGCAGTGGACTACTGTACCGTACTGCTATATATTATATACTGGTGGTCAGCAAAATTCTGCACTGTCCTCCTACTATATATACTGTGCACAACTAAAATGCACCACAGGTATGGATGGATAGTATACTTGACGACACAGAGGTAGGTAGAGCAGTGGACTACTGTACCGTACTGATATAATACTGGTGGTCACTGGTCAGCAAAATTCTACACTGTCCTCCTACTATATACTACAATGCAGCACAGATATAGAGCGTTTTTCAGGCAGAGAACGTAGATATTTTCAGCACAATGAGCACAGATATTTGCAAGCACACTGAGCACAGATATTTTCAGCACACTGAGCACATATATTTGCAGTACACTGAACACAACTGAGAGAACGCTGCACGTCCTCTCCCTATCATCTCCAATGCACGAGTGAAAATGGCTGCGATGCGCGTCTCCTTATATAGAATAGAGATGAGCGCCTGAAATTTTTCGGGTTTTGTGTTTTGGTTTTGGGTTCGGTTCCGCGGCCGTGTTTTGGGTTCGAACGCGTTTTGGCAAAACCTCACCGAATTTTTTTTGTCGGATTCGGGTGTGTTTTGGATTCGGGTGTTTTTTTCAAAAAACACTAAAAAACAGCTTAAATCATAGAATTTGGGGGTCATTTTGATCCCAAAGTATTATTAACCTCAAAAACCATAATTTCCACTCATTTTCAGTCTATTCTGAATACCTCACACCTCACAATATTATTTTTAGTCCTAAAATTTGCACCGAGGTCGCTGTGTGAGTAAGATAAGCGACCCTAGTGGCCGACACAAACACCGGGCCCATCTAGGAGTGGCACTGCAGTGTCACGCTGGATGTCCCTTCCAAAAAATCCTCCCCAAACAGCACATGACGCAAAGAAAAAAAGAGGCGCAATGAGGTAGCTGTGTGAGTAAGATTAGCGACCCTAGTGGCCGACACAAACACCGGGCCCATCTAGGAGTGGCACTGCAGTGTCACGCAGGATGTCCCTTCCAAAAAACCCTCCCCAAACAGCACATGACGCAAAGAAAAAAAGAGGCGCAATGAGGTAGCTGACTGTGTGAGTAAGATTAGCGACCCTAGTGGCCGACACAAACACCGGGCCCATCTAGGAGTGGCACTGCAGTGTCACGCAGGATGTCCCTTCCAAAAAACCCTCCCCAATCAGCACATGATGCAAAGAAAAAGAAAAGAAAAAAGAGGTGCAAGATGGAATTGTCCTTGGGCCCTTCCACCCACCCTTATGTTGTATAAACAAAACAGGACATGCACACTTTAACCAACCCATCATTTCAGTGACAGGGTCTGCCACACGACTGTGACTGATATGACGGGTTGGTTTGGACCCCCCCAAAAAAGAAGCAATTAATCTCTCCTTGCACAAACTGGCTCTACAGAGGCAAGATGTCCACCTCATCTTCACCCTCCGATATATCACCGTGTACATCCCCCTCCTCACAGATTATCAATTCGTCCCCACTGGAATCCACCATCTCAGCTCCCTGTGTACTTTGTGGAGGCAATTGCTGCTGGTCAATGTCTCCGCGGAGGAATTGATTATAATTCATTTTAATGAACATCATCTTCTCCACATTTTCTGGATGTAACCTCGTACGCCGATTGCTGACAAGGTGAGCGGCGGCACTAAACACTCTTTCGGAGTACACACTTGTGGGAGGGCAACTTAGGTAGAATAAAGCCAGTTTGTGCAAGGGCCTCCAAATTGCCTCTTTTTCCTGCCAGTATAAGTACGGACTGTGTGACGTGCCTACTTGGATGCGGTCACTCATATAATCCTCCACCATTCTATCAATGTTGAGAGAATCATATGCAGTGACAGTAGACGACATGTCCGTAATCGTTGTCAGGTCCTTCAGTCCGGACCAGATGTCAGCATCAGCAGTCGCTCCAGACTGCCCTGCATCACCGCCAGCGGGTGGGCTCGGAATTCTGAGCCTTTTCCTCGCACCCCCAGTTGCGGGACAATGTGAAGGAGGAGATGTTGACAGGTCGCGTTCCGCTTGACTTGACAATTTTGTCACCAGCAGGTCTTTCAACCCCAGCAGACCTGTGTCTGCCGGAAAGAGAGATCCAAGGTAGGCTTTAAATCTAGGATCGAGCACGGTGGCCAAAATGTAGTGCTCTGATTTCAACAGATTGACCACCCGTGAATCCTTGTTAAGCGAATTAAGGGCTGCATCCACAAGTCCCACATGCCTAGCGGAATCGCTCCCTTTTAGCTCCTTCTTCAATGCCTCCAGCTTCTTCTGCAAAAGCCTGAGGAGGGGAATGACCTGACTCAGGCTGGCAGTGTCTGAACTGACTTCACGTGTGGCAAGTTCAAAGGGCATCAGAACCTTGCACAACGTTGAAATCATTCTCCACTGCACTTGAGACAGGTGCATTCCACCTACTATATCGTGCTCAATTGTATAGGCTTGAATGGCCTTTTGCTGCTCCTCCAACCTCTGAAGCATATAGAGGGTTGAATTCCACCTCGTTACCACTTCTTGCTTCAGATGATGGCAGGGCAGGTTCAGTAGTTTTTGGTGGTGCTCCAGTCTTCTGTACGTGGTGCCTGTACGCCGAAAGTGTCCCGCAATTTTTCTGGCCACCGACAGCATCTCTTGCACGCCCCTGTCGTTTTTAAAAAAATTCTGCACCACCAAATTCAAGGTATGTGCAAAACATGGGACGTGCTGGAATTTGCCCATATTTAATGCACACACAATATTGCTGGCGTTGTCCGATGCCACAAATCCACAGGAGAGTCCAATTGGGGTAAGCCATTCCGCGATGATCTTCCTCAGTTGCCGTAAGAGGTTTTCAGCTGTGTGCGTATTCTGGAAAGCGGTGATACAAAGCGTAGCCTGCCTAGGAAAGAGTTGGCGTTTGCGAGATGCTGCTACTGGTGCCGCCGCTGCTGTTCTTGCGGCGGGAGTCCATATATCTACCCAGTGGGCTGTCACAGTCATATAGTCCTGACCCTGCCCTGCTCCACTTGTCCACATGTCCGTGGTTAAGTGGACATTGGGTACAGCTGCATTTTTTAGGACACTGGTGACTCTTTTTCTGAGGTCTGTGTACATTTTCGGTATCGCCTGCCTAGAGAAATGGAACCTAGATGGTATTTGGTACCGGGGACACAGTACCTCCAACAAGTCTCTAGTTGGCTCTGCAGTAATGATGGATACCGGAACCACGTTTCTCACCACCCAGGATGCCAAGGCCTCAGTTATCCGCTTTGCAGTAGGATGACTGCTGTGATATTTCATCTTCCTCGCAAAGGACTGTTGAACAGTCAATTGCTTACTGGAAGTAGTACAAGTGGGCTTACGACTTCCCCTCTGGGATGACCATCGACTCCCAGCGGCAACAACAGCAGCGCCAGCAGCAGTAGGCGTTACACGCAAGGATGCATCGGAGGAATCCCAGGCAGGAGAGGACTCGTCAGAATTGCCAGTGACAGAGCCTGCAGGACTATTGGCATTCCTGGGGAAGGAGGAAATTGACACTGAGGGAGTTGGTGGGGTGGTTTGCGTGAGCTTGGTTACAAGAGGAAGGGATTTACTGGTCAGTGGACTGCTTCCGCTGTCACCCAAAGTTTTTGAACTTGTCACTGACTTATTATGAATGCGCTGCAGGTGACGTATAAGGGAGGATGTTCCGAGGTGGTTAACGTCCTTACCCCTACTTATTACAGCTTGACAAAGGGAACACACGGCTTGACACCTGTTGTCCGCATTTCTGGTGAAATACCTCCACACCGAAGAGCTGATTTTTTTGGTATTTTCACCTGGCATGTCAACGGTCATATTCCTCCCACGGACAACAGGTGTCTCCCCGGGTGCCTGACTTAAACAAACCACCTCACCATCAGAATCCTCCTGGTCAATTTCCTCCCCAGCGCCAGCAACACCCATATCCTCCTCATCCTGGTGTACTTCAACACTGACATCTTCAATCTGACTATCAGGAACTGGACTGCGGGTGCTCCTTCCAGCACTTGCAGGGGGCGTGCAAATGGTGGAAGGCGCATGCTCTTCACGTCCAGTGTTGGGAAGGTCAGGCATCGCAACCGACACAATTGGACTCTCCTTGTGGATTTGGGATTTCGAAGAATGCACAGTTCTTTGCTGTGCTGCTTTTGCCAGCTTGAGTCTTTTCATTTTTCTAGCGAGAGGCTGAGTGCTTCCATCCTCATGTGAAGCTGAACCACTAGCCATGAACATAGGCCAGGGCCTCAGCCGTTCCTTGCCACTCCGTGTGGTAAATGGCATATTGGCAAGTTTACGCTTCTCCTCCGACAATTTTATTTTAGGTTTTGGAGTCCTTTTTTTACTGATATTTGTTTTTTGGATTTGACATGCTCTGTACTATGACATTGGGCATCGGCCTTGGCAGACGACGTTGCTGGCATTTCATCGTCTCGGCCATGACTAGTGGCAGCAGCTTCAGCACGAGGTGGAAGTGGATCTTGATCTTTCCCTAATTTTGGAACCTCAACATTTTTGTTCTCCATATTTTAATAGGCACAACTAAAAGGCACCTCAGGTAAACAATGGAGATGGATGGATTGGATACTAGTATACAATTATGGACGGGCTGCCGAGTGCCGACACAGACTTAGCCACAGCCATGAACTACCGCACTGTACTGTGTCTGCTGCTAATATATAGACTGGTTGATAAAGAGATAGTATACTCGTAACTAGTATGTATGTATAAAGAAAGAAAAAAAAACCACGGTTAGGTGGTATATACAATTATGGACGGGCTGCCGAGTGCCGACACAGAGGTAGCCACAGCCGTGAACTACCGCACTGTACTGTGTCTGCTGCTAATATATAGACTGGTTGATAAAGAGATAGTATACTCGTAACTAGTATGTATGTATAAAGAAAGAAAAAAAAACCACGGTTAGGTGGTATATACAATTATGGACGGGCTGCCGAGTGCCGACACAGAGGTAGCCACAGCCGTGAACTACCGCACTGTACTGTGTCTGCTGCTAATATATAGACTGGTTGATAAAGAAATAGTATACTCGTAACTAGTATGTATGTATAAAGAAAGAAAAAAAAACCACGGTTAGGTGGTATATACAATTATGGACGGGCTGCCGAGTGCCGACACAGAGGTAGCCACAGCCGTGAACTACCGCACTGTACTGTGTCTGCTGCTAATATATAGACTGGTTGATAAAGAGATAGTATACTCGTAACTAGTATGTATGTATAAAGAAAGAAAAAAAAACCACGGTTAGGTGGTATATACAATTATGGACGGGCTGCCGAGTGCCGACACAGAGGTAGCCACAGCCGTGAACTACCGCACTGTACTGTGTCTGCTGCTAATATAGACTGGTTGATAAAGAGATAGTATACTCGTAACTAGTATGTATGTATAAAGAAAGAAAAAAAAACCACGGTTAGGTGGTATATACAATTATGGACGGGCTGCCGAGTGCCGACACAGAGGTAGCCACAGCCGTGAACTACCGCACTGTACTGTGTCTGCTGCTAATATATAGACTGGTTGATAAAGAGATAGTATACTCGTAACTAGTATGTATGTATAAAGAAAGAAAAAAAAACCACGGTTAGGTGGTATATACAATTATGGACGGGCTGCCGAGTGCCGACACAGAGGTAGCCACAGCCGTGAACTACCGCACTGTACTGTGTCTGCTGCTAATATATAGACTGGTTGATAAAGAGATAGTATACTCGTAACTAGTATGTATGTATAAAGAAAGAAAAAAAACACACGGTTAGGTGGTATATACAATTATGGACGGGCTGCCGAGTGCCGACACAGAGGTAGCCACAGCCGTGAACTACCGCACTGTACTGTGTCTGCTGCTAATATAGACTGGTTGATAAAGAGATAGTATACTACTAATATTATATATACTGGTGGTCAGGTCACTGGTCACTAGTCACACTGGCAGTGGCACTCCTGCAGCAAAAGTGTGCACTGTTTAATTTTAATATAATATTATGTACTCCTGGCTCCTGCTATAACCTATAACTGGCACTGCAGTAGTGCTCCCCAGTCTCCCCCACAATTATAAGCTGTGTGAGCTGAGCAGTCAGACAGATATATAATATATATAGATGATGCAGCACACTGGCCTGAACCTGAGCAGTGCACACAGATATGGTATGTGACTGACTGAGTCACTGTGTGTATCGCTTTTTTCAGGCAGAGAACGGATATATTAAATAAACTGCACTGTGTGTCTGGTGGTCACTCACTATATAATATATTATGTACTCCTGGCTCCTGCTATAACCTATAACTGGCACTGCAGTAGTGCTCCCCAGTCTCCCCCACAATTATAAGCTGTGTGAGCTGAGCAGTCAGACAGATATATATAATATTATATATAGATAATAGATGATGCAGCACACTGGCCTGAGCCTGAGCAGTGCACACAGATATGGTATGTGACTGAGTCACTGTGTGCTGTGTATCGCTTTTTTCAGGCAGAGAACGGATTATAAATAAAACTGGTGGTCACTATCAGCAAAACTCTGCACTGTACTGAGTACTCCTAATGCTCCCCAAAATTAGTAAATCAAGTGTCTCTCTAATCTATTCTAAACGGAGAGGACGCCAGCCACGTCCTCTCCCTATCAATCTCAATGCACGTGTGAAAATGGCGGCGACGCGCGGCTCCTTATATAGAATCCGAGTCTCGCGATAGAATCCGAGCCTCGCGAGAATCCGACAGCGTCATGATGACGTTCGGGCGCGCTCGGGTTAACCGAGCAAGGCGGGAAGATCCGAGTCGCTCGGACCCGTGAAAAAAAACATGAAGTTCTGGCGGGTTCGGATTCAGAGAAACCGAACCCGCTCATCTCTAATATAGAATACGAATCTCGCAAGAATCTGACAGCGGGATGATGACGTTCGGGCGCGCTCGGGTTAACCGAGCAAGGCGGGAAGATGCGAGTCTGCCTCGGAACCGTGTAAAATGGGTGAAGGTGAAGTTCAGGGGGGGGGGGTTCGGATCTTGACGAACCGAACCCGCTCATCTCTAGTAGGGACACACCAATGACCCTGCCCGCAGTTCTGACCACACGTTCCAGGGAAACCCTCTCAGCCACAGTACAGTTTCCTTACTATACCGTTACCCCATAAGTCAGAACACTCTCTACTGTACTGCGATAAAACCTAATCAGCATATCTGTACTTAAACAAGCAGCTTTAAGTCGTCTTAAGAAAAAAAGGCGCAGCTGCGCCTTCTTAACTAAGAAGGTACAGTTTAAAGACCAGGTTAGGTCTCTGGAAATATAAATGCCCAGAAACTTAAAAGAATCCACCTCCTCAAATTGCATAGCATCTATAAAAAGGGAATAGCGATCTTTGACTACCTCGCCTAAAATCAATTACCAGCTCCTTCGTTTTAGATGTATTTAAAAGCAAACAATTTTCCTTACTCTATTCTAACAATCTAAAAATCTCCTGCCTATAAGCAACCTCATCATTCTCGCTAATCAAACCGACCACTGCTGTATCATCAGCAAATTTCACTATCTTAGATTCGACAGCTGAGAAACAATCATATGTAAATAAATATAGAATATTATAATGGAATTAAAACGCACCCCTGATGCACACCAGTTTGTAACTGCACCTCGCTAGAAAGAAAACGACCTAACTTGACAACTTGGGGCCGAACAGTCAAAAAAATGTAAATCCAATTGCATGTAAACCCATTTAGGCCTAGAGGAAAAAGTTTAGAGACTGGTACTATGGTATTAAAAGTAGAGATGAGCGGGTTCGGTTCCTCGGAATCCGAACCCGCCCGAACTTCAGCTTTTTTTACACGGATCCGAGCGACTCGGATCTTCCCGCCTTGCTCGGTTAACCCGAGCGCGCCCGAACGTCATCATGACGCTGTCGGATTCTCGCGAGGCTCGGATTCTAGCGCGAGACTCGGATTCTATATAAGGAGCCGCGCGTCGCCGCCATTTTCACACGTGCATTGAGATTGATAGGGAGAGGACGTGGCTGGCGTCCTCTCCATTTAGATTAGAAGAGAGAGAGTGAGATTGAGACAGAGACACTTGATTTACTGGAGCTTAGGAGTACTAGAGAGTGCAGAGTTTACTAGTGACTGACCACTGACCAGTGACCACCAGTGCAGTTTTATTTAATATAATCCGTTCTCTGCCTGAAAAAAACGATACACAGTGACTCAGTCACATACCATATCTGTGCTCAGCCCAGTGTGCTGCATCATCTATGTATAATATCTGACTGTGCTCACACAGCTTAATTGTGGGGGAGACTGGGGAGCAGTTATAGGTTATAGCAGGAGCCAGGAGTACATATTATTAAAATTAAACAGTGCACACTTTTGCTGCAGGAGTGCCACTGCCAGTGTGACTGACCAGTGACCTGACCACACTGACCACCAGTATAGTATACTATATTGTGATTGCCTGAAAAAGTTAAACACTCGTCGTGTGACTTGTGTGGTGTTTTTTTATTCTATAAAAAACTCATTCTGCTGACAGACAGTGTCCAGCAGGTCCGTCATTATATAATATATACCTGTCCGGCTGCAGTAGTGATATATATATATTTTTTATATCATTATTTATCATCCAGTCGCAGCAGACACAGTACGGTAGTTCACGGCTGTAGCTACCTCTGTGTCGGCACTCGGCAGTCCATCCATAATTGTATACCACCTACCCGTGGTTTTTTTTTTCTTTCTTCTTTATACATACTACATCTCATTATCATCCAGTCTATATTAGCAGCAGACACAGTACAGTACGGTAGTCCACGGCTGTAGCTACCTCTGTGTCGGCACTCGGCAGTCCATCCATAATTGTATACCACCTACCCGTGGTTTTTTTTTTCTTCTTTATACATACTACATCTCATTATCATCCAGTCTATATTAGCAGCAGACACAGTACAGTACGGTAGTCCACGGCTGTAGCTACCTCTGTGTCGGCACTCGGCAGTCCGTCCATAATTGTATACCACCTACCCGTGGTTTTTTTTTCTTTCTTCTTTATACATACTACATCTCATTATCATCCAGTCTATATTAGCAGCAGACACAGTACAGTACGGTAGTCCGCGGCTGTAGCTACCTCTGTGTCGGCACTCGGCAGTCCATCCATAATTGTATACCACCTACCCGTGGTTTTTTTCTTCTTCTTTATACATACTACATCTCATTATCATCCAGTCTATATTAGCAGCAGACACAGTACAGTACGGTAGTCCACGGCTGTAGCTACCTCTGTGTCGGCACTCAGCAGTCCATCCATAATTGTATACCACCTACCCGTGGTTTTTTTTTCTTTCTTCTTTATACATACTACATCTCATTATCAACCAGTCTATATTAGCAGCAGACACAGTACAGTACGGTAGTCCACGGCTGTAGCTACCTCTGTGTCGGCACTCGGCAGTCCGTCCATAATTGTATACCACCTACCCGTGGTTTTTTTTTCTTTCTTCTTTATACATACTACATCTCATTATCATCCAGTCTATATTAGCAGCAGACACAGTACAGTACGGTAGTCCACGGCTGTAGCTACCTCTGTGTCGGCACTCGGCAGTCCATCCATAATTGTATACCACCTACCCGTGGTTTTTTTTTTCTTCTTTATACATACTACATCTCATTATCATCCAGTCTATATTAGCTGCAGACACAGTACAGTACGGTAGTCCACGGCTGTAGCTACCTCTGTGTCGGCACTCGGCAGTCCGTCCATAATTGTATACCACCTACCCGTGTTTTTTTTTCTTTCTTCTTTATACATACTACATCTCATTATCATCCAGTCTATATTAGCAGCAGACACAGTACAGTACGGTAGTCCACGGCTGTAGCTACCTCTGTGTCGGCACTCGGCAGTCCGTCCATAATTGTATACCACCTACCCGTGGTTTTTTTTTCTTTCTTCTTTATACATACTACATCTCATTATCATCCAGTCTATATTAGCAGCAGACACAGTACAGTACGGTAGTCCACGGCTGTAGCTACCTCTGTGTCGGCACTCGGCAGTCCATCCATAATTGTATACCACCTACCCGTGGTTTTTTTTTTCTTCTTTATACATACTACATCTCATTATCATCCAGTCTATATTAGCAGCAGACACAGTACAGTACGGTAGTCCACGGCTGTAGCTACCTCTGTGTCGGCACTCGGCAGTCCATCCATAATTGTATACTAGTATCCATCCATCTCCATTGTTTACCTGAGGTGCCTTTTAGTTGTGCCTATTAAAATATGGAGAACAAAAATGTTGAGGTTCCAAAATTAGGGAAAGATCAAGATCCACTTCCACCTCGTGCTGAAGCTGCTGCCACTAGTCATGGCCGAGACGATGAAATGCCAGCAACGTCGTCTGCCAAGGCCGATGCCCAATGTCATAGTACAGAGCATGTCAAATCCAAAACACCAAATATCAGTAAAAAAAGGACTCCAAAACCTAAAATAAAATTGTCGGAGGAGAAGCGTAAACTTGCCAATATGCCATTTACCACACGGAGTGGCAAGGAACGGCTGAGGCCCTGGCCTATGTTCATGGCTAGTGGTTCAGCTTCACATGAGGATGGAAGCACTCAGCCTCTCGCTAGAAAAATGAAAAGACTCAAGCTGGAAAAAGCACAGCAAAGAACTGTGCGTTCTTCGAAATCCCAAATCCACAAGGAGAGTCCAATTGTGTCGGTTGCGATGCCTGACCTTCCCAACACTGGACGTGAAGAGCATGCGCCTTCCACCATTTGCACGCCCCCTGCAAGTGCTGGAAGGAGCACCCGCAGTCCAGTTCCTGATAGTCAGATTGAAGATGTCAGTGTTGAAGTACACCAGGATGAGGAGGATATGGGTGTTGCTGGCGCTGGGGAGGAAATTGACCAGGAGGATTCTGATGGTGAGGTGGTTTGTTTAAGTCAGGCACCCGGGGAGACACCTGTTGTCCGTGGGAGGAATATGGCCGTTGACATGCCTGGTGAAAATACCAAAAAAATCAGCTCTTCGGTGTGGAAGTATTTCACCAGAAATGCGGACAACATTTGTCAAGCCATGTGTTCCCTTTGTCAAGCTGTAATAAGTAGGGGTAAGGACGTTAACCACCTCGGAACATCCTCCCTTATACGTCACCTGCAGCGCATTCATAATAAGTCAGTGAAAAGTTCAAAAACTTTGGCCGACAGCGGAAGCAGTCCACTGACCAGTAAATCCCTTCCTCTTGTAACCAAGCTCACGCAAACCACCCCACCAACTCCCTCAGTGTCAATTTCCTCCTTCCCCAGGAATGCCAATAGTCCTGCAGGCCATGTCACTGGCAATTCTGATGATTCCTCTCCTGCCTGGGATTCCTCCGATGCATCCTTGCGTGTAACGCCTACTGCTGCTGGCGCTGCTGTTGTTGCTGCTGGGAGTCGATGGTCATCCCAGAGGGGAAGTCGTAAGCCAACTTTTACTACTTCCACCAAGCAATTGACTGTCCAACAGTCCTTTGCGAGGAAGATGAAATATCACAGCAGTCATCCTACTGCAAAGCGGATAACTGAGTCCTTGGCATCCTGGGTGGTGAGAAACGTGGTTCCGGTATCCATCATTACTGCAGAGCCAACTAGAGACTTGTTGGAGGTACTGTGTCCCCGGTACCAAATACCATCTAGGTTCCATTTCTCTAGGCAGGCGATACCGAAAATGTACACAGACCTCAGAAAAAGAGTCACCAGTGTCCTAAAAAATGCAGCTGTACCCAATGTCCACTTAACCACGGACATGTGGACAAGTGGAGCAGGGCAGGGTCAGGACTATATGACTGTGACAGCCCACTGGGTAGATGTATGGACTCCCGCCGCAAGAACAGCAGCGGCGGCACCAGTAGCAGCATCTCGCAAACGCCAACTCTTTCCTAGGCAGGCTACGCTTTGTATCACCGGTTTCCAGAATACGCACACAGCTGAAAACCTCTTACGGCAACTGAGGAAGATCATCGCGGAATGGCTTACCCCAATTGGACTCTCCTGTGGATTTGTGGCATCGGACAACGCCAGCAATATTGTGTGTGCATTAAATATGGGCAAATTCCAGCACGTCCCATGTTTTGCACATACCTTGAATTTGGTGGTGCAGAATTTTTTTTAAAAACGACAGGGGCGTGCAAGAGATGCTGTCGGTGGCCAGAAGAATTGCGGGACACTTTCGGCGTACAGGCACCACGTACAGAAGACTGGAGCACCACCAAAAACTACTGAACCTGCCCTGCCATCATCTGAAGCAAGAAGTGGTAACGAGGTGGAATTCAACCCTCTATATGCTTCAGAGGTTGGAGGAGCAGCAAAAGGCCATTCAAGCCTATACAATTGAGCACGATATAGGAGGTGGAATGCACCTGTCTCAAGCGCAGTGGAGAATGATTTCAACGTTGTGCAAGGTTCTGATGCCCTTTGAACTTGCCACACGTGAAGTCAGTTCAGACACTGCCAGCCTGAGTCAGGTCATTCCCCTCATCAGGCTTTTGCAGAAGAAGCTGGAGACATTGAAGGAGGAGCTAACACGGAGCGATTCCGCTAGGCATGTGGGACTTGTGGATGGAGCCCTTAATTCGCTTAACAAGGATTCACGGGTGGTAAATCTGTTGAAATCAGAGCACTACATTTTGGCCACCATGCTCGATCCTAGATTTAAAGCCTACCTTGGATCTCTCTTTCCGGCAGATACAAGTCTGCTGGGGTTGAAAGACCTGCTGGTGAGAAAATTGTCAAGTCAAGCAGAACGCGACCTGTCAACATCTCCTCCTTCACATTCTCCCGCAACTGGGGGTGCGAGGAAAAGGCTCAGAATTCCGAGCCCACCCACTGGCGGTGATGCAGGGCAGTCTGGAGCGACTGCTGATGCTGACATCTGGTCCGGACTGAAGGACCTGACAACGATTACGGACATGTCGTCTACTGTCACTGCATATGATTCTCTCAACATTGAAAGAATGGTGGAGGATTATATGAGTGACCGCATCCAAGTAGGCACGTCACACAGTCCGTACTTATACTGGCAGGAAAAAGAGGCAATTTGGAGGCCCTTGCACAAACTGGCTTTATTCTACCTAAGTTGCCCTCCCACAAGTGTGTACTCCGAAAGAGTGTTTAGTGCCGCCGCTCACCTTGTCAGCAATCGGCGTACGAGGTTACATCCAGAAAATGTGGAGAAGATGATGTTCATTAAAATGAATTATAATCAATTCCTCCGCGGAGACATTGACCAGCAGCAATTGCCTCCACAAAGTACACAGGGAGCTGAGATGGTGGATTCCAGTGGGGACGAATTGATAATCTGTGAGGAGGGGGATGTACACGGTGATATATCGGAGGATGATGATGAGGTGGACATCTTGCCTCTGTAGAGCCAGTTTGTGCAAGGAGAAATTAATTGCTTCTTTTTGGGGGGGGGTCCAAACCAACCCGTCATATCAGTCACAGTCGTGTGGCAGACCCTGTCACTGAAATGATGGGTTGGTTAAAGTGTGCATGTCCTGTTTTGTTTATACAACATAAGGGTGGGTGGGAGGGCCCAAGGACAATTCCATCTTGCACCTCTTTTTTCTTTTATTTTTCTTTGCGTCATGTGCTGTTTGGGGAGGGTTTTTTGGAAGGGCCATCCTGCGTGACACTGCAGTGCCACTCCTAGATGGGCCCGGTGTTTGTGTCGGCCACTAGGGTCGCTTATCTTACTCACACAGTCAGCTACCTCATTGCGCCTCTTTTTTTCTTTGCGTCATGTGCTGTTTGGGGAGGGTTTTTTGGAAGGGACATCCTGCGTGACACTGCAGTGCCACTCCTAGATGGGCCCGGTGTTTGTGTCGGCCACTAGGGTCGCTTATCTTACTCACACAGTCAGCTACCTCATTGCGCCTCTTTTTTTCTTTGCGTCGTGTGCTGTTTGGGGAGGGTTTTTTGGAAGGGACATCCTGCGTGACACTGCAGTGCCACTCCTAGATGGGCCCGGTGTTTGTGTCGGCCACTAGGGTCGCTTATCTTACTCACACAGCGACCTCGGTGCAAATTTTAGGACTAAAAATAATATTGTGAGGTGTGAGGTATTCAGAATAGACTGAAAATGAGTGGAAATTATGGTTTTTGAGGTTAATAATACTTTGGGATCAAAATGACCCCCAAATTCTATGATTTAAGCTGTTTTTTAGGGTTTTTTTAAAAAAACACCCGAATCCAAAACACACCCGAATCCGACAAAAAAAATTCGGTGAGGTTTTGCCAAAACGCGGTCGAACCCAAAACACGGCCGCGGAACCGAACCCAAAACCAAAACACAAAACCCGAAAAATTTCCGGCGCTCATCTCTAATTAAAAGCAGAACTAAAATCCACAAATAAAATTCTAACATATGTCCCCTTCTTCTCTAAGTGGTTCTGCACCTGGTGTAATACAGTCAAAACTGCATCATCAGTAGAGATGAGCGGGTTCGGTTTCTCTGAAACCGAACCCGCACGAACTTCATGTTTTTTTCACGGGTCCTCCCGCCTTGCTCGGTTAACCCGAGCGCGCCCGAACGTCATCATGACGCTGTCGGATTCTCGCGAGACTCGGATTCTATATAAGGAGCCGCGCGTCGCCGCCATTTTCACACGTGCATTGAGATTGATAGGGAGAGGACGTGGCTGGCGTCCTCTCCATTAGAAATTAGATTAGAAGAGAGAGAGAGATTGTGCAGAGTCAGACAGAGTTTACCACAGTGACCAGTGCAGTTGTTGTTAGTTAACTTTTATTTATTTTAATATATCCGTTCTCTGCTATATCCGTTCTCTGCCTGAAAAAAAACGATACACAGCAGCAGCCAGTCACACAGTGTGACTCAGTCTGTGTGCACTCAGCTCAGCCCAGTGTGCTGCACATCAATGTATAAAAGGCAAAGCTTATAATAATTGTGGGGGAGACTGGGGAGCACTGCAGGTTGTTATAGCAGGAGCCCCCAGGAGTACATAATATTATATTAATTTAAAATTAAACAGTGCACACTTTTGCTGCAGGAGTGCCACTGCCAGTGTGACTAGTGGTGACCAGTGCCTGACCACCAGTATAATAGTATATTGTTGTATGTATTGTATACTATCTCTTTATCAACCAGTCTATATTAGCAGCAGACACAGTACAGTGCGGTAGTTCACGGCTGTGGCTACCTCTGTGTCGGCAGTCGGAACTCGGCAGGCAGTCCGTCCATCCATAATTGTATTACAATATATACCACCTAACCGTGGTATTTTTTTTTCTTTCTTTATACCGTCGTCATAGTGTCATACTAGTTGTTACGAGTATACTACTATCTCTTTATCAACCAGTGTACAGTGCGGTAGTTCACGGCTGTGGCTACCTCTGTGTCGGCAGTCGGCAGGCAGTCCGTCCATCCATAATTGTATTATTATTATAATATATACCACCTAACCGTGGTTTTTTTTTCATTCTTTATACCGTCATAGTGTCATACTAGTTGTTACGAGTATACTACTATCTCTTTATCAACCAGTGTACAGTGCGGTAGTTCATGGCTGTGGCTACCTCTGTGTCGGCAGTCGGCAGGCAGTCCGTCCATCCATAATTGTATTATTATTATAATATATACCACCTAACCGTGGTTTTTTTTTCATTCTTTATACCGTCGTCATAGTGTCATACTAGTTGTTACGAGTATACTACTATCTCTTTATCAACCAGTGTACAGTGCGGTAGTTCACGGCTGTGGCTACCTCTGTGTCGGCAGTCGGCAGGCAGTCCGTCCATCCATAATTGTATTATTATTATAATATATACCACCTAACCGTGTTTTTTTTTTCATTCTTTATACCGTCGTCATAGTGTCATACTAGTTGTTACGAGTATACTACTATCTCTTTATCAACCAGTGTACAGTGCGGTAGTTCACGGCTGTGGCTACCTCTGTGTCGGCAGTCGGCAGGCAGTCCGTCCATCCATAATTGTATTATTATTATAATATATACCACCTAACCGTGGTTTTTTTTTCATTCTTTATACCGTCGTCATAGTGTCATACTAGTTGTTACGAGTATACTACTATCTCTTTATCAACCAGTGTACAGTGCGGTAGTTCACGGCTGTGGCTACCTCTGTGTCGGCAGTCGGCAGGCAGTCCGTCCATCCATAATTGTATTATTATTATAATATATACCACCTAACCGTGGTTTTTTTTTCATTCTTTATACCGTCGTCATAGTGTCATACTAGTTGTTACGAGTATACTACTATCTCTTTATCAACCAGTGTACAGTGCGGTAGTTCACGGCTGTGGCTACCTCTGTGTCGGCAGTCGGCAGGCAGTCCGTCCATCCATAATTGTATTATTATTATTATAATATATACCACCTAACCGTGGTTTTTTTTTCATTCTTTATACCGTCGTCATAGTGTCATACTAGTTGTTACGAGTATACTACTATCTCTTTATCAACCAGTGTACAGTGCGGTAGTTCACGGCTGTGGCTACCTCTGTGTCGGCAGTCGGCAGGTATCCAATACTAGTATCCAATCCATCCATCTCCATTGTTTACCTGAGGTGCCTTTTAGTTCTGCCTATAAAATATGGAGAACAAAAAAGTTGAGGTTCCAAAATTAGGGAAAGATCAAGATCCACTTAAACCTCGTGCTGAAGCTGCTGCCACTAGTCATGGCCGAGACGATGAAATGCCAGCAACGTCGTCTGCCAAGGCCGATGCCCAATGTCATAGTACAGAGCATGTCAAATCCAAAACACCAAATATCAGAAAAAAAAGGACTCCAAAACCTAAAATAAAATTGTCGGAGGAGAAGCGTAAACTTGCCAATATGCCATTTACCACACGGAGTGGCAAGGAACGGCTGAGGCCCTGGCCTATGTTCATGGCTAGTGGTTCAGCTTCACATGAGGATGGAAGCACTCAGCCTCTCGCTAGAAAACTGAAAAGACTCAAGCTGGCAAAAGCACCGCAAAGAACTGTGCGTTCTTCGAAATCCCAAATCCACAAGGAGAGTCCAATTGTGTCGGTTGCGATGCCTGACCTTCCCAACACTGGAGGTGAAGAGCATGCGCCTTCCACCATTTGCACGCCCCCTGCAAGTGCTGGAAGGAGCACCCGCAGTCCAGTTCCTGATAGTCAGATTGAAGATGTCAGTGTTGAAGTACACCAGGATGAGGAGGATATGGGTGTTGCTGGCGCTGGGGAGGAAATTGACCAGGAGGATTCTGATGGTGAGGTGGTTTGTTTAAGTCAGGCACCCGGGGAGACACCTGTTGTCCGTGGGAGGAATATGGCCGTTGACATGCCAGGTGAAAATACCAAAAAAATCAGCTCTTCGGTGTGGAGGTATTTCACCAGAAATGCGGACAACAGGTGTCAAGCCGTGTGTTCCCTTTGTCAAGCTGTAATAAGTAGGGGTAAGGACGTTAACCACCTCGGAACATCCTCCCTTATACGTCACCTGCAGCGCATTCATAATAAGTCAGTGACAAGTTCAAAAACTTTGGGTGACAGCGGAAGCAGTCCACTGACCAGTAAATCCCTTCCTCTTGTAACCAAGCTCACGCAAACCACCCCACCAACTCCCTCAGTGTCAATTTCCTCCTTCCCCAGGAATGCCAATAGTCCTGCAGGCCATGTCACTGGCAAGTCTGACGAGTCCTCTCCTGCCTGGGATTCCTCCGATGCATCCTTGCGTGTAACGCCTACTGCTGCTGGCGCTGCTGTTGTTGCCGCTGGGAGTCGATGGTCATCCCAGAGGGGAAGTCGTAAGCCCACTTGTACTACTTCCAGTAAGCAATTGACTGTTCAACAGTCCTTTGCGAGGAAGATGAAATATCACAGCAGTCATCCTACTGCAAAGCGGATAACTGAGGCCTTGGCATCCTAGGTGGTGAGAAACGTGGTTCCGGTATCCATCATTACTGCAGAGCCAACTAGAGACTTGTTGGAGGTACTGTGTCCCCGGTACCAAATACCATCTAGGTTCCATTTCTCTAGGCAGGCGATACCGAAAATGTACACAGACCTCAGAAAAAGAGTCACCAGTGTCCTAAAAAATGCAGCTGTACCCAATGTCCACTTAACCATGGACATGTGGACAAGTGGAGCAGGGCAGGGTCAGGACTATATGACTGTGACAGCCCACTGGGTAGATGTATGGACTCCCGCCGCAAGAACAGCAGCGGCGGCACCAGTAGCAGCATCTCGCAAACGCCAACTCTTTCCTAGGCAGGCTACGCTTTGTATCACCGCTTTCCAGAATACGCACACAGCTGAAAACCTCTTACGGCAACTGAGGAAGATCATCGCGGAATGGCTTACCCCAATTGGACTCTCCTGTGGATTTGTGGCATCGGACAACGCCAGCAATATTGTGTGTGCATTAAATCTGGGCCAATTCCAGCACGTCCCATGTTTTGCACATACCTTGAATTTGGTGGTGCAGAATTTTTTAAAAAACGACAGGGGCGTGCAAGAGATGCTGTCGGTGGCCAGAAGAATTGCGGGACACTTTCGGCGTACAGGCACCACGTACAGAAAACTGGAGCACCACCAAAAACTACTGAACCTGCCCTGCCATCATCTGAAGCAAGAAGTGGTAACGAGGTGGAATTCAACCCTCTATATGCTTCAGAGGTTGGAGGAGCAGCAAAAGGCCATTCAAGCCTATACAATTGAGCACGATATAGTAGGTGGAATGCACCTGTCTCAAGTGCAGTGGAGAATGATTTCAACGTTGTGCAAGGTTCTGATGCCCTTTGAACTTGCCACACGTGAAGTCAGTTCAGACACTGCCAGCCTGAGTCAGGTCATTCCCCTCATCAGGCTTTTGCAGAAGAAGCTGGAGGCATTGAAGAAGGAGCTAACACGGAGCGATTCCGCTAGGCATGTGGGACTTGTGGATGCAGCCCTTAATTCGCTTAACAAGGATTCACGGGTGGTCAATCTGTTGAAATCAGAGCACTACATTTTGGCCACCGTGCTCGATCCTAGATTTAAAGCCTACCTTGGATCTCTCTTTCCGGCAGACACAGGTCTGCTGTGGTTGAAAGACCTGCTGGTGACAAAATTGTCAAGTCAAGCGGAACGCGACCTGTCAACATCTCCTCCTTCACATTCTCCCGCAACTGGGGGTGCGAGGAAAAGGCTCAGAATTCCGAGCCCACCCGCTGGCGGTGATGCAGGGCAGTCTGGAGCGACTGCTGATGCTGACATCTGGTCCGGACTGAAGGACCTGACAACGATTACGGACATGTCGTCTACTGTCACTGCATATGATTCTCTCAACATTGATAGAATGGTGGAGGATTATATGAGTGACCGCATCCAAGTAGGCACGTCACACAGTCCGTACTTATACTGGCAGGAAAAAGAGGCAATTTGGAGGCCCTTGCACAAACTGGCTTTATTCTACCTAAGTTGCCCTCCCACAAGTGTGTACTCCGAAAGAGTGTTTAGTGCCGCCGCTCACCTTGTCAGCAATCGGCGTACGAGGTTACATCCAGAAAATGTGGAGAAGATGATGTTCATTAAAATGAATTATAATCAATTCCTCCGCGGAGACATTGACCAGCAGCAATTGCCTCCACAAAGTACACAGGGAGCTGAGATGGTGGATTCCAGTGGGGACGAATTGATAATCTGTGAGGAGGGGGATGTACACGGTGATATATCGGAGGGTGAAGATGAGGTGGACATCTTGCCTCTGTAGAGCCAGTTTGTGCAAGGAGAGATTAATTGCTTCTTTTTTGGGGGGGGTCCAAACCAACCCGTCATATCAGTCACAGTCGTGTGGCAGACCCTGTCACTGAAATGATGGGTTGGTTAAAGTGTGCATGTCCTGTTTTGTTTATACAACATAAGGGTGGGTGGGAGGGCCCAAGGATAATTCCATCTTGCACCTCTTTTTTCTTTTCTTTTTCTTTGCATCATGTGCTGATTGGGGAGGGTTTTTTGGAAGGGACATCCTGCGTGACACTGCAGTGCCACTCCTAGATGGGCCCGGTGTTTGTGTCGGCCACTAGGGTCGCTAATCTTACTCACACAGCTACCTCATTGCGCCTCTTTTTTTCTTTGCGTCATGTGCTGTTTGGGGAGGGTTTTTTGGAAGGGACATCCTGCGTGACACTGCAGTGCCACTCCTAGATGTGCCCGGTGTTTGTGTCGGCCACTAGGGTCGCTAATCTTACTCACACAGTCAGCTACCTCATTGCGCCTCTTTTTTTCTTTGCGTCATGTGCTGTTTGGGGAGGGTTTTTTGGAAGGGCCATCCTGCGTGACACTGCAGTGCCACTCCTAGATGGGCCCGGTGTTTGTGTCGGCCACTAGGGTCGCTTATCTTTCTCACACAGTCAGCTACCTCATTGCGCCTCTTTTTTTCTTTGCGTCATGTGCTGTTTGGGGAGGGTTTTTTGGAAGGGACATCCTGCGTGACACTGCAGTGCCACTCCTAGATGGGCCCGGTGTTTGTGTCGGCCACTAGGGTCGCTAATCTTACTCACACAGCTACCTCATTGCGCCTCTTTTTTTCTTTGCGTCATGTGCTGTTTGGGGAGGGTTTTTTGGAAGGGACATCCTGCGTGACACTGCAGTGCCACTCCTAGATGGGCCCGGTGTTTGTGTCGGCCACTAGGGTCGCTTATCTTACTCACACAGCGACCTCGGTGCAAATTTTAGGACTAAAAATAATATTGTGAGGTGTGATGTGTTCAGAATAGGCTGAAAATGAGTGTAAATTATGTTTTTTGAGGTTAATAATACTTTGGGATCAAAATTACCCCCAAATTCTATGATTTAGGCTGTTTTTTAGGGTTTTTTGAAAAAAACACCCGAATCCAAAACACACCCGAATCCGACAAAAATAATTCGGTGAGGTTTTGCCAAAACGCGTTCGAACCCAAAACACGGCCGCGGAACCGAACCCAAAACCAAAACACAAAACCCGAAAAATTTCAGGCGCTCATCTCTAATCATCAGTTCAGCGATTCTCTCTATACGCAAATTGTAAAGAATCAAAATTTGCCAGAAAATTAGCTTTAATATGTCTTAACATTCGAAGCACTTCATAACCAAGGAGATCAATGCAATAGGACGATAATCGTCTAAACATTTGGGCACACTCTTTTTCGCCACAGGAATGATAGTCATTGCTTTGAAACATTTGGGAACTATACATTGATGTAAAGATACATTAAAAATGAAAAGGTTATCTGATTACCATGGGGTTGAGATAATATGTGTGACTGCAGTTTGATGAAGCGTGGGCTGTCCTCTGCATACACTTTCCTGAGAGTGGAGTGTTTCAGCTGTGGTGGAATCTTGGAATAAATAAAGCGGTCTACACTATGAAATATGTATCTCTTTGAGGAACGTAAGGACCATAGAGCGCCATTACCAAGAAATCCTCCATTTGAACAGCAGTGGCACACAGGATGACTGTCTAGTAAACTATACAACCCCACAGAATGTTTTTTTCTAGTCAAGAACTAGGTCAAATGCCTGAGGGCAGTACAAGGAAGTGGATGTGAAATGCAGGTAAAGGATTGATTTATAGGTTATTTAATTTTTTTATTATGTCTGATTATTTTTGACCGATTCATTCTTATTGATTGATTGATTGATTGATTTGGGTTGATTAAAAAAGAAAAAAAAAAGAGAAATGTGGAACAAATTATAATAAGAATCCCAATGTGATATTTGATTTCTCCATTCTAATGTAATTGCAAACTGATCCATGGAGCAAATCACAGGCCTCATGATTCAGGACAATACAAATTATTTAAATGGCCTTGTGAGAGACATAAGACTGTCAACAATGCCCTTTAAATGTACTGTATTATTATTATTATTATTATTATTATTATTATTATTATTATATATACATATTATATACTACCAGGTACACACACACAAGAGAGGATGATAATATGAAGCATGAGCTGGTAAAGGATCGACTTGCGAGAGACAGAAGACAGTCAACAATGCTCCCAAAAAATACAGCCCATAGGGCCTAATTCAGACCTGATCACAAAAGCCAAATCTTTCTCTAATAGGCAAAACCATGTGCACTGCAGATGGGGCAAATGTAAAATGTGCAGAGACAGTTAGATTTGGGTGGGTTATTTTGTTTCTGTGCAGGGTAAATACTGGCTGCTTTATTTTTATACTGCAATTTAGATTTCAGTTTTAACACCCCCCCCCACCCAAATCTAACTCTCTCTGCACATGTTTTATCTGCCCCACCTGCACTGCACATGGTTTTGCCCATTAGAGAAATATTTTGCTTTTGTGATCCATGCTGAATCAGGCCCATAATGAATAGACAAGTGGTGCTCAAGCGGATTGTCCATAGGCCCTCCCATTCATTTTTATGTTGTATATTAAAAAGGACATGCACAGCTTAATAAACCAAGACAGTTTTGTGGCTGAAGTGCTTGATTTGTTTGCGCCCTCACAAAAGACCACATCTTTGTGGTTTGGTTAAACCAAGCTACCTATGGGCTTAAGGTGGCTAACGCTGTTGTTATTCATAGTCACATTTGGAACATGTAAAACTCATCATAATCACCCTTCTCACTGTTGTTATTCATTATTATACAATATTAGCTTACTTTTGCAGCGGCATCAGAAATGGTGGAAGGAGGCTTCCCTATAATTACAGTGTCCGAATCAGAAATGTCAGATTTGTGAAGTTTGGCAACATACAGATTGTTCAATTTTGCTATTCACTAATATACTAAGGAATAATTTGTATGAAAGGCAAATGCAGCTTTATACCCCAAATTGTGGCAAGTTGCCGGATACTGCAATTTTACTAAAAATCACTTTTGTAAAATACCTCCACTTTACACCAAAATCACCTCAAATTCGCACTTCAATGCATTGATTTTTTTTTACCCATGAAAAGCACAACCAAAGTCTGACAAAAATCACACCTCAATGCACCTTCAATATGGGCATGTTTAGAATTATTCTGTTAAGAACCTCTGGGTATAACCCCTAGACTGATGGTTTAGTGGAGAGGGTAAAAAAATTTTTCAAAAACATTAAGAAAGTGGTGGCTGCAGATGAAAGAGATTGGGCTTACTTGCTACCTTAGTTAATGCTGGCCATTACAGAGGTTCCTCAATCCTCAATGGGGTTTTCACCTTTTGATCTTTTTATATGGTAGGCACCCAAGAGGATTGCTGGACATTGCAAAGGAGAAATGGTAGGGGCAAAACCGTCCTTATAAAACTTTTATTGAGCATGTTTCTTAGATGAAAGAAAGAATAGCTGCAGAGGAGTCGACAGTAAGTGATAACTTTGAAGAGTCACAACAATTGCAATACATAGTTGCGCATCTTTGCTATTGGGAATACAATGCTTGTTTTTGTTCCCACAGTAGAAAGAAATAAAGTGTACCAGCTTGGGAAAAGAAAGTCAGAACAGATATACCATTTACATTTTAGAAAACCTTGGAAGGATAGAGTATCTATGACAGCCAGCCCAATCCCTCGACTAAGCCAAGAGCCTTTGGTACCAAAAGTAATAATAGCTAAAACCCTCTCAACTGTTCTACAGCAGGAAGCTAAATAATTTCTTATAAGAAATAGAGTTTTGTTTTCAGACACACTTAGTAAAACAACATTCAACATGACATAATCACTGATATAGGGATTCAGGTTAACCAAAATTCCTACAGAATACCAGAAGCCGAATGTGAATCAGCATCTAAAAAAATTATAAAAATATTAGAGTAGGATGTAAATGAAAAGAGTCACATTGTGCTCGTTCTGAAGCTTGACGACAGTTTGCGCTTCTGCAATGATTTCCATAAGTTGAAGAATAAGGTGTCTAAATTCAATGCCTACCCAGTACCTAGGGTGGATGAACTTATTAAAAGATTAGGAACAGCACAGTTCTTAACCACTCTAGACTTAACCAAAGGGTATTGGCAAGTGGCATTATCTATTAAGAAAAGATCTGTTAAGAAAATAAAATATTTTTCTGCCTCAGAAAGATTGTTCTAATACAAGTACATGTTGCCATTTGGGTTACATGGGGCACTCACCACCTTTCAACAGGTGATGGATATAATTTTAAAGTCTCATAGACCTGCTGCTGTTTTTCTAGAATATGTAGTCATCTATAGACCCGACTGGTAGTCTCACTTACCCAGGATATAAGCAGTGTTGGACTCCACCCGTAAGGCAGGATTTACATCCAAGCCCCAAAAATGTTTTTTGTAGAGATGGAAGAAGTAAATTATCTGGGATAAACCATCGGCAGAGGTTTTATAAAGTCCACACTTAAAAAAATTGAGGCAATACAAAATTGGCCATGACCCCTGAGCAGAGCCGGCCATAGGCATAGACAAACTAGGCAATTGCCTAGGGAATTTGATATGCCTAGGGGCATCATCAGCTTCTGCTGATTAAAATGATATGCAACATGCCTATATTCTGTATGTAGCATTTCATATGCAGATACAGCCACAGTCTCACACAGTATATTGGAATGCTGCATATCAGTTTAATCAGCAGAAGCTGCTTGTGCATCCTAACCACATAGCAATGCAAATAAGATGCATTTTCATTAAAAAAAAAGTGACCAACGTTAGCATTGATGCAAGATTTGTGAGGACACATCTGTATCCAAGCAGAGGCAGAGGTCACAGTGTAAGTGGAAGTGTGAGTGCTGTGTGCATGTGAGTGGGTTGGTTGTGCAGTAGTGTTCAGAATATGTGTAAAGAGCATTATGTGTGTCATGTAAAAATGCATTAATAATGTGCAACATATGTGTAAAGGGCCACTATTTGTGTCATTATGTGTATAAGGGCATTAATAATGTGCGGCATATGTGTAACAGGGTACTGCTGTATGTGTGTCATTATGTGTATAGGGGCACTAATAATATGCAGCAAATGTGTAGGGGGCACTATGTGTGTCATTATGTGTATAAGGGCATTAATAATGTGCGACATATGTGTAAGGGACATTATGTGTAAAAGGGCATTAATAAAGGTTGTCATAATGTGTAAGGTGCATTATGTTTATAAGGACATTATTGTGTCTCATATGTGTAAGGGGCATTACTGTGTGGAATTGTGTATAAATGCATTACTAATGTGTGGCATTATAAGGTGCTCTACTATGTGGCGTTGCAAATAGAAAGGGCACAACTGTGTCGTCTAATGTGAATAAAGAGCAATAAGATGTGGTGTAATGTGAATAAGGAGCAATTCAGTGTGATGTAATGTGAATAAGGGGCTCTACTGTGAGGAGTAACGTTTATAAGGTAAAGTGATAATACTCTGGGATGTAATATGAATTATGGACACTATTGCATGATCAAATGTGAATAAAGTTGCAGTACTGTGTGGCGTAAATAAGATTTTACTCACCGGTAAATCTATTTCTCGTAGTCCGTAGTGGATGCTGGGGACTCCGTAAGGACCATGGGGATTAGCGGCTCCGCAGGAGACTGGGCACAACTAAAGAAAGCTTTAGGACTACCTGGTGTGCACTGGCTCCTCCCACTAAGACCCTCCTCCAGACCTCAGTTAGGATACTGTGCCCGGAAGAGCTGACACAATAAGGAAGGATTTTGAATCCCGGGTAAGACTCATACCAGCCACACCAATCACACCGTATAACTCGTGATACTATACCCAGTTAACAGTATGATAACAACTGAGCCTCTCAACAGATGGCTCAACAATAACCCTTTAGTTAGGCAATAACTATATACAAGTATTGCAGACAATCCGAACTTGGGATGGGCGCCCAGCATCCACTACGGACTACGAGAAATAGATTTACCGGTGAGTAAAATCTTATTTTCTCTAACGTCCTAAGTGGATGCTGGGGACTCCGTAAGGACCATGGGGATTATACCAAAGCTCCCAAATGGGCGGGAGAGTGCGGATGACTCTGCAGCACCGAATGAGCAAACTCTAGGTCCTCCTCAGCCAGGGTATCAAACTTGTAGACTCTTGCAAGAGTGTTTGAACCCGACCAAGTAACAGCTCGGCAAATTTGTAAAGCCGAGACCCCTCGGGCAGCCGCCCAAGAAGAGCCCACTTTCCTCGTGGAATGGGCTTTCACAGATTTAGGGTGCTGCAGTCCAGCCGCAGAATGTGCAAGTTGAATCGTGCTACAGATCCAGCGAGCAATAGTCTGCTTAGAAGCAGGAGCTCCCAGCTTGTTGGGTGCATACAGGATAAATAGCGAGTCAGTTTTCCTGACTCCAGCCGTCCTGGAAACATATACTTTTCAGGGCCCTGACTACGTCCAGAAACTTGGAATCCTCCAAGTCCCAAGTAGCCGCAGGCACCACAAAAGGTTGGTTCACATGAAAAACTGCTACCACCTTAGGAAGGAATTGGGAACGAGTCCTCAATTCCGCCTTATCCATATAAAATACAGATAAGGGCTTTTGACAAAGCCGCCAATTCTGATACACGCCTGGCCGACGCCAAGGCCCACAGCATGACCACTTTCCACGTGAGGTATTGTAGCTCAACGGATTTAAGTGGCTCAACTCAATGCGACTTCAGGAAATCCAACACTACGTTGAGATCCCACGGTGCCACTGGAGGCACAAACGGGGGCTGACTATGCAGCACTCCCTTAACAAAAGTCTGAACTTCAGGCAGTGAAGCCAGTTCTATTTTGGAAGTAAATCGATAGAGCCGAAATCTGGACCTTAATGGAACCCAATTTTAGGCCCATAGTCACCTCTGACTTGTAGGAAGTGCAGAAATCGACCTAGCTGAAATTCCTCCTTTGGGGCCTTACTGGCCTCACAGCACGCAACATATTTCCGCCATATGCGGTGATAATGGTTTGCGTTCACTTCTTTCCTAGCTTTAAATAGCATAGGGATAACTTCCTCCGGAATGCCCTTTTCCTTCAGGATCCGGCGTTCAACCGCCATGCCGTCAAACGCAGCCGCGGTACGTCTTGGAACAGACAGGCCCCCTGCTGCAGCAGGTCCTGTCTGAGCGGCAGAGGCCATGGGTCCTCTGAGATCATTTCTTGGAGTTCTGGGTACCAAGCTCTTCTTGGCCACCCGGAACAATGAGTATAGTTCTTACTCCTCTCCTTCTTATTATTCTCATTACCCTGGGTATGAGAGGCAGAGAAGGGAACACATACACCGACTGGTACACCCACGGTGTTACCAGAGCGTCCACAGCTATCGCCTGAGGGTCCCTTGACCTGGCGCAATATCTTTGTAGCTTTTTGTTGAGGCGGGACGCCATCCTGTCCACCTGTGGCCTTTCCCCACGGGGTACAATCATTTGGAAGACTTCTAGATGAAGTCCCCACTCTCCCGGGTGGAGGTCGTGTCTGCTGAGAAAGTCTGCTTCTCAGTTGTCCACTCCGGGAATGAACACTGCTGACAGTGCTAACACATGATTTTCCACCCATCGGAGAATCCTTGTGGCTTCTGCCATCGCCATCCTGCTTCTTGTGCCGCCCTGTCGGTTTATATGAGCGACCGCCGTGATGTTGTCTGACTGGATCAGCACCGGCCGGTGTTGAAGCAGGGGTCTAGCCTGAATTAGGGCATTGTAAATGGCCCATAGTTCCAGAACATTTATGTGTAGGGAAGTCTCCTGACTTTTCCATAGGCCTTGGAAGTTTCTTCCCTGTGTGACTGCCCCCCAGCCTTGAAGGCTTGCATCCGTGGTCACCAGGACCCAGTCCTGTATGACGAATCTGCGGCCCCCTAGAAGATGAGCACTCTGCAGTCACCACCACAGCGACACCCTGGCCCTTGGAGACAGGGTTATCCGCCGATGCATCTGAGGATGCGACCCGGACCACTTGTCCAACAGATCCCACTGGAAGATCCTTGCATGGGACTTGGCGAATGGAAATTCTTCGTAAGAAGCTACCATCTTTCCCAAGGCTCGCGTGCATTGATGCACCGATACCTGTATTTGTATTAGGAGGTCTCCGTCTAGAGACGCCAACTCCTTGGACTTCTCCTCCGGGAGAAACCCTTTTTATCCTGTTCCATACCCAGGAACAGTAGACGCGTCGTAGGAACCAGCTGCGACTTTGGAATATTCAGAATCCAGCCGTGCTGTTGTAGCACTTCCCGAGATAGTGCTACTCCGACGAACAACTGCTCCCTGGACCTCGCCTTTATAAGGAGATCGTCCAAGTACGGGATAAGTACTTCGGCCATTACCTTGGTAAATACCTTCGGTGCCGGGGACAGACCAACGGCAACGTCTGGAATTGGTAATGACAATCCTGTACCACAATTTTGAGGTACCTCTGGTGAAGAGGGTAAATAGGGACATGCAGGTAAGTATCCTTGATGTCCAGTGATACCCTGAAATTTTCCAGGCTTGCAATAATCGCCCTGAGCTATTCCATTTTGAACTTGAACCTTCGTATATAAGTGTTCAAGGATTTCAATTTTAGAATGGGTCTCACCGAACCGTCTGGTTTCGGTACCACAACATTTTGGAATAGTAACCCCGGCCTTGTTGAAGGAGGGGTACCTTGATTTCACCTGCTGGAAGTACAGCTTGTGAATTGCCGCCAGTACTACCTTTCTCCGAGGGCAGCAGGCAAGGCTGATGTGAGGCAACGGCGAGGGGGAGTCGTCTCGAACTCCAGCCTGTATTCCTGTGATACTACTTGCAGAACCTAGGGATCCACCTGTGGGCAAGCCCACTGGTCCCTGCAGTTCCCGAGACGCGCCCCCACCGCACCTGTCTCCACCTGTGGAGCCCCAGCGTCATGCGGTGGACTCAGAGGAAGCAAGGGAAGATATTTGATCCTGGGAACTGGCTGACTGGTGCAGCTTTTTCCTTTTTCCCTTGTCTCTGTGCAGAAAGGAAGCGCCTTTGACCCGCTTGCTTTTCTGAAGCCGAAAGGACTGTACCTGAAAATACGGTGCTTTCTTAGGCTTTTGTGAGGAAACCTGAGGTAAATTTTTTTCTTCCCAGCTGTTGCTGTGGATACGAGGTCCCAGAGACCATCCCCAAACAATTCCTCACCCTTATAAGGCAGAATCTCCATGTGCCTTTTAAATGCAGCATCACCTGTCCACTGCCGGGTTTCTAATACCCTCCTGGCAGAATGGACATTGCATTAATTCAGGATGCCAGCCGGCAAATATCCCTCTGTGCATCCTTTATATATAAGACAACGTCTTAAATATGCTCAATGTTAGCAAAATATTATCCCTGTCTTAGCGTATTAATATTATCTGACAGGGTATCAGACCACGCTGCAGCAGCACTATTTATGCTGAGGCAATTGCAGGTTTCAGTATATAACCTGAGTGTGTAAATACAGACTTCAGGATCGCCTCCTGCTTTTTATCAGCAGGTTCCTTCAAGGTGGCCGTATCCTAAGACGGCACTGCCACCTTTTGACAAACGTGTGAGCGCCTTATCCACCCTAAGGGATATCTCCCAACGTGACCTATCCTCTGGCGGGAAAGGGTACGCCATCAGTAACTTTTTAGAAATTACCAGTTTCTTATCGGGGGAAACCACGCTTCTTTACACACTTCATTCATTCATCTGATGGGGGAACAAAACACTGGCCTCTTTTTCTCCCCAAAAATAAAACCCCTTTTATGTGGTACTTGGGTTCATGTCAGAAAATGCGTAACACATTTTTCATTGCCGAGATCATGCAACGGATGTTCCTAGAGGTTTGTTTATATGTCTCAACCTCGTCGACACTGGAGTCAGACTCCGTGTCGACATCTGTGTCTGCCATCTGAGGTAACGGGCGTTGTTTGAGCCCCTGATGGCCTTTGAGACGCCTGGGCAGGCGCGGGCTGAGAAGCCGGCTGTCCCACAGCTGTTACGTCATCCAGCCTTTTATGTAAGGAGTTGACACTGTCGGTTAATACCTTCCACCTATCCATCCACTCTGGTGTCGGCCCCACAGGGGGCGACATCCCATTTATCGGCCTCTGCTCCGCCTCCACGTAACCTTCCTCATCCAACATGTCGACACAGCCGTACCGACACACCGCACACACACAGGGAATGCTCTGACTGAGGACAGGACCCCACAAAGTCCTTTGGGGAGACCGAGAGAGAGTATGCCAGCACACACCAGAGCGCTATATAATGCAGGGATTAACACTATAACTGAGTGATTTTTCCCCAAATAGCTGCTTGTATACATATATTGCGCCTAAATTTAGTGCCCCCCCTCTCTTTTTAACCCTTTGAGCCTGAAAACTACAGGGGAGAGCCTGGGGAGCTGTCTTCCAGCTGCACTGTGAAGAGAAAATGGCGCCAGTGTGCTCAGGGAGAAGCCCCGCCCCTTTTTCGGCGGACTTTCTCCCGCTTTTTCTGGAATACTGGCAGGGGTAATTTTACATCTATATAGCCTCTAGGGCTATATATGATGTAGATTTGCCAGCCAAGGTGTCATATATTGCCCTCAGGGCGCCCCCCCAGCGCCCTGCACCCATCAGTGACCGGAGTGTGAGGTGTACATGAGGAGCAATGGCGCACAGCTGCAGTGCTGTGCGCTACCTTGGTGAAGACCGAAGTCTTCTGCCGCCGATTTTCCGGACTCTTCATGCTTCTGGCTCTGTAAGGGGGACGGCGGCGCGGCTCCGGGAACGAACACCAAGGTCGGGTCCTGCGGTTGATCCCTCTGGAGCTAATGGTGTCCAGTAGCCTAAGAAGCCCAAAATACCACCTGTTAGGTAGGTTCGCTTCTTCTCCCCTTAGTCCCTCGCTGCAGTGAGTCTGTTGCCAGCAGATCTCACTGTAAAATAAAAAACCTAAATATACTTTCTTTCTAGGAGCTCAGGAGAGCCCCTAGTGTGCATCCAGCTCAGCCGGGCACAAGAATCTAACTGAGGTCTGGAGGAGGGTCTTAGTGGGAGGAGCCAGTGCACACCAGGTAGTCCTAAAGCTTTCTTTAGTTGTGCCCAGTCTCCTGCGGAGCCGCTAATCCCCATGGTCCTTATGGAGTCCCCAGCATCCACTTAGGACGTTAGAGAAATTGGAATTGGGGTTACTATTGTCTGGCCATGCCCCTTGCCAGCAAGAAGATGCCCCTTTTTGGGCTGTGCGTCAAATGTGTGAACTGTTCCTATTTAAAATATAGGGGGTACAAGGACTGCTATGGGTGAGGGGTGATGGTGCTGGGAAAGAGGTGCAAGGTCAGAGGCAGAACCAGCGGTGGTGCTAGGGGGCACCAGCCAAAATCTTGCCTAGGGCATCATATTGGTTAGGGCCGGCTCTGCTCCTGAGCAGGTGAAAACTTTCTTAGAACCACAGGATATTATAGAAGGGTTATACCCAATTTGACACAATTGCTGTCACACTGGCAGACCTTATCAAGGGCAAACAGAAAGTGATGGTTAAATGGAATCTTGAAGCAGAAAAGGCTTTTAGAAGTTGAAGGTAGTTCTGATAATGCCTGACTTTAAAGGGGAATTTGTGGTGCAAACTGATGCATCAGATGTAGGGATAGGTGTGGTCCTGTCCGAGAAAAAAGATGGTGAAGAGCAGCCTCTTGTTTACTTAAGCAGAAAGTTAGATGTACAATAGAGAAATTATAATGCTGTTGAAAAAGAAGCATTGTCAATCAAGTGGGCATAAGAAACTCTGAGGTACTACTTGCCGGGAAGCAAATTCAGATTGATCACAGATCAATGGATGTCTAACAATAAAGAAAGCAATGGGAGAATAACAAAATGGTTCTTAGCATTGCAAAACTTTAAATTTACAGAAGAGAACGTGCCAGGAAACCCACTGACCAGTGCAGATGCTTTGTCTCATGTTTTTTTCATTTGGGTCCTGCAATTGTTCTGCCCGACACATTGAAACAAAGGTGTGATAAAAGTACTGGTAAGGTTATACATGAGAGATAAATTTGTCCCAGGTGTTTGACATATTTGTTTTAAAACTCCAGGAAATTGTCTGTGATTACAAAACAGTTTTGGTAAGAATTTTGGGCTTTAGTGTAAGTCAGTTAAGGATTCTTGGGGTTATGGATGGAGAGTGAGAGCGGGCTCCAACTATTAGGCCCATTTTGGGTCTTTAGGTCTTCAGCCTGAAAACTAGCAATATATATAGCAAAATAATGATAGAAGTGGAGCTAAATTAAGTAATCAGATGTTAGTCCAAAGTGAAAAGTCTGTTTTGCAGAGGTAAATTCACTCTTGAAGTGCACTACCCAAACTTCAGGTGGCAATTTTTAAACAAAAACCTATGTTTCACATAGGTGATGTTTCTGAAAGGCAAAAGGCACCTTCTAGTGTGATAAAATAGTTAGACTTGAATTGTAAAGACATACCAAATAAATATACATGTACCATGTAAACAACCCAAAATAATACCTTAGGTACTGTATAATTTTTTGTTATCCACAATCTTTCAATGTGTATGATGAATATCACACTTGCAATTAGGCCTTATCTGAGCAACCAGAACAAAACAGTCAGAGTCATGGAAAGGTCCAAAATAGAAAAACTGCCTCAACGCATTTTGTCCTTTTAATAGCTTCTGGACTTTATCATCCTGATGTCTTAAAAAGGTTTTGATGCTATGATTCATCATGGGTGGTGTCAAACTTACAAAGTTTTTTAAGTACAAAGTCACCATCGCCGCGCTGGCCGTTCAAAGTACACTCAGTGCGTACACACCCAAAGACACGTCGTGAGCACTCTGCAGCTACACGTGTGACTGACATACACTTATAACCTTAGCAGGAAAAGGAGACACGACACCAGATTGTATTTAAAATGCCGGGTTCCAACACATCAACATATAATTACTGAAAGGGGATTACAATAACAATACAATACAATAGAAAAATGGCTACAGTCAATGATACATACGTTTTTGGTTTCGCCTGCGCTTTCCGGCCGGTCCTCAGACACCAAGGGAGATAACCTTCAGAGTCTGTGTCTGACCAGGCATGCAGCTGGCTGTTTATACAATAGTCCAAAACTTAACACAATGGAAACTGTAATCTCTTTGTCCATTGGACACAGGGATGGTCATTTACAGTATAGGAGAGGTCATAGGTCGGTTTGAATAGGTGGGCGATGTATGTTCCAGGTGCACTTGCAGGTGGTCTCCTCTGGGTTCCCGTAGCATACCAAATGTACAGTAAATACAGTTAATATTTATATTCTGCTCCTGCGCATAACTATTCGCAGGAGCATGCGATCTTCTGCAAACCAACACCGGAATATTGCCCTTAAAATACCCTACAGCTGGATACCAAACACCACCTTATAACCTAATTCTGTCCCCTCCTATCCTGTAAAGGTGAATCCCTTTGTTCTGATACCATTTAAACTAGTGTAACTTGCTAGTGTGGTGCAGGGAGACTATGTGTACATTGTGCACTATTTGGATTAAATATGTAATGTGTTTTTATGGCTTTTCCATGCGATCACAAACTCTACCATAATTACTCATACCATGCGCTAATACGCAGGACCGCGGGAGTGACCATATGCAAATTGCGAATATGTGCACGCACGGCAGAACAAGTTCATGCACGGAGGCCATCTGTGTGTAGTTTGTACGTGATGTGTGTACTGCAATATTTTTCGACTTCGACAGTCCACCCTTTGGCAGTCACCAATAACTGCCACTAACTAATCACTAAACAGAAAAATATCAATACAATATATATACTAGGGATGAGCGGGTACGGTTCCTCGGAATCCGAACCCCCCCGAACTTCACCCATTTTATATGGGTCCGAGGCATACTCGGATCCTCCCGCCTTGCTCGGTTAACCCGAGCGCGCCCGAACGTCATCATCCCGCAGTCGGATTCTCGCGAGATTTGTGTTCTATATAAAGAGACGCGCGTCGCCGCCATTTTTCACTCGTGCATTGGAGATGATCGTGAGAGGACATAGCTGGCGTCCTCTCAGTATCTATGTTCAGTGTGCTGCAAATATCTGTGCTCAGTGTACTGCAAATATCTACGTTCTCTGCCTGAAAAACGCTCCATATCTGTGCTCAGTGTGCTGCAAATATCTGTGCTCAGTGTGCTAATTGCTTTATTGTGGGGACTGGGGACCAGCAGTATTATATAGGAGTACAGTGCAGAGTTTTGCTGACCAGTGACCACCAGTATTATATGTTCTCTGCCTGAAAACCGCTCCATATCTGTGCTCAGTGTGCTGCAAATATCTGTGCTCACACTGCTTTATTGTGGGGACTGTGGACCAGCAGTATTATATAGGAGGAGTACAGTGCAGAGTTTTGCTGACCAGTGACCACCAGTATTATATGTTCTCTGCCTGAAAAATGCTCCATTTCTGTGCTCAGTGTGCTGCAAATATCTGTGCTCACACTGCTTTATTGTGGGGACTGGGGACCACCAGTATTATATAGGAGGAGTACAGTGCAGAGTTTTGCTGACCAGTGACCACCAGTATTATACGTTCTCTGCATGAAAAACGCTCCATATCTGTGCTGCATTGTAGTATATATAGTAGGTGTACAGTGCATAATTTTGCTGACCACCAGTATATAATATATAGCAGTACGGTACAGTAGGCCACTGTTCTACCTACCTCTGTGTCGTCAAGTATACTATCCATCCATACCTGTGGTGCATTTAAGTTGTGCGCAGTATATATAGTAGGAGTACAGTGCATAATTTTGCTGACCACCAGTATATAATATATAGCAGTACGGTACAGTAGGCCACTGCTCTACCTACCTCTGTGTCGTCAAGTATACTATCCATCCATACCTGTGGTGCATTTAAGTTGTGCGCAGTATATATATAGTAGTAGGACAGTGCATACTTTTGCTGACCACCAGTATATAATATATAGCAGTACGGTACAGTAGGCCACTTCTCTACCTACCTCTGTGTCGTCAAGTATACTATCTATCCATACCTGTGGTGCATTTAAGTTGTGCGCAGTATATATATAGTATTAGGACAGTGCATAATTTTGCTGACCACCAGTATATAATATATAGCAGTACGGTACAGTAGGCCACTGCTCTACCTACCTCTGTGTCGTCAAGTATACTATCCATCCATACCTGTGGTGCATTTAAGTTGTGCGCAGTATATATATAGTATTAGGACAGGGCATAATTTTGCTGACCACCAGTATATAATATATAGCAGTACGGTACAGTAGTCCACTGCTCTACCTCTGTGTCATCAAGTACATTATCCATCCATACCTGTGGTGCATTTTAGTTGTGCGCAGTACTATACTATGCTGTTTGGGGACTATTTTTTTAAATCTGCCATCCTGTCTGACACTGCAGTGACACTCCTAGATGGGCCAGGTGTTTGTGTCGGCCACTTGGGTCGCTTAGCTTAGTCACACAGCGACCTTGGTGCACCTCTTTTTTTCTTTGCATCATGTGCTGTTTGGGGACTATTTTTTAAAATCTGCCATCCTGTCTGACACTGCAGTGACACTCCTAGATGGGCCAGGTGTTTGTGTCGGCCACTTGGGTCGCTTAGCTTAGTCACACAGTGACCTTGGTGCACCTCTTTTTTTCTTTGCATCATGTGCTGTTTGGGGACTATTTTTTAAATCTGCCATCCTGTCTGACAATGCAGTGACACTCCTAGATGGACAACAGACAAAGAGGAGGGGGGTGCAAATCCCCACCCCTAAAATCCCTTCCGCACACTGAAAATTACCTGTAACCATCCATGAACCTTTCTGGTAATAAAATTCAGAGAATTAGTCACAAATGTTTGCAAACACATGTTTAGCTGCTGACCACGTCACGGCTTCTCCAATAGAGCAGTCCTAACCTACATAATAGCAGTGCCCACATAGGGCCATGTAATTTGTCACAGAAGGCCTCATGATAAAGGCTATTACTAAAACACTTCCAGACAGAGAGCCAACTTAACCAGGAGCCACCCCCAGGATCTCCCATTGGCACTACAAGGAACAGCATGCCTTCCAAATGCTGCTCCCATTCAATGCCTCTTGCACACAAGCAGACAAACAATTTGGCAGTTGCTCAATCATACCTGGAGATAATTATATATATCAGGTGCTGGAAGGGGGAGGGGTCACAGACAAACAATAGACAGAGAGGAGGGGGGTACAAATCCCCACCCCTAAAATCCCTTCCGCACACTGAAAATTACCTGTAACCATTCCTGAACCTATCTGGTAATAAAATTCAGAGAATTAGTCACAAATGTTTGCAAACACATGTTTAGCTGCTGGCCACATCACAGCTTCTCCAATACAGCAGTCCTAACCCACATAATAGCAGTGCCCACATAGGGGCATGTAATTTGTCACAGTAGGCCTCATGATAAAGGCTATTACTAAAACACTTCCAGACAGAGAGCCAACTTACCCAGGAGCCACCCCCAGGATCTCCCATTGGCACTACAAGGAACAGCGTGCCTTCCAAATGCTGCTCCCATTCAATGCCTCTTGAACACAAGCAGACAAACAATTTGGCAGTTGCTCAATCATACCTGGAGATAATTATATATCAGGTGCTGGAAGGGGGAGGGGTCACAGACAAACAACAGACAGAGAGGAGGGGGTGCAAATCCCCACCCCAAAATTCCCTTCCACACACTGACAATTACCTGTAACCATCCCTGAACCTATCTGGTAATAAAATTCAGAGAATTAGTCACAAATGTTTGCAAACACATGTTTAGCTGCTGGCCACGTCACAGCTTCTCCAATACAGCAGTCCTAACCTACATAATAGCAGTGCCCACATAGGGGCATGTCATTTGTCACAGTAGGCCTCATGATAAAGGCTATTACTAAAACACTTCCAGACAGAGAGCCAACTTACCCAGGAGCCACCCCCAGGATCTCCCATTGGCACTACAAGGAACAACATGCCTTCCAAATGCTGCTCCCATTCAATGCCTCTTGCACACAAGCAGACAAACAATTTGGCAGTTGCTCAATCATACCTGGAGATAATGGGCCAGGTGTTTGTGTTGGCCACTTGGGTCGCTTAGCTTAGTCACACAGCAACCTTGGTGCACCTCTTTTTTTCTTTGCATCATGTGCTGTTTGGGGACTATTTTTTAAATCTGCCATCCTGTCTGACACTGCAGTGATACTCCTAGATGGGCCAGGTGTTTGTGTCGGCCACTTGGGTCACTTAGCTTAGTCACACAGCGACCTTGGTGCAACTCTTTTTTTCTTTGCATAATGTGCTGTTTGGGGACTATTTTTTAAATATGCCATCCTGTCTCATATTGCAGTGACACTCCTAGATGGGCCAGGTGTTTGTATTGGCCACTTGGGTCGCTTAGCTTAGCCATCCAGCGACCTTGGTGCAAATTTTAGGACTAAAAATAATATTGTGAGGTGTGAGGTGTTCAGAATAGACTGGAAATGAGTGGAAATTATGGTTATTGAGGTTAATAATACTATGGGATCAAAATGACCCCCAAATTCTATGATTTAAGCTGTTTTTGAGGGGTTTATGTAAAAAAAACCACCCGAATCCAAAACACACCCGAATCCGACTAAAAATTTTCAGGGAGGTTTTGCCAAAACGCGTCTGAATCCAAAACACGGCCGTGGAACCGAATCCAAAACCAAAACACAAAACCCGAAAAATTTCCGGTGCACATCACAAATTTATACAGAAGCTTGGATGATCGGGGGAGAGTTGTAGGTGGGAAATGTATGACCTAGTGGGATAGTAAAAAGCATGTATGTATGAATCCATGTCTGAGGGGCATGTATCTTCGTGCCGTATATGTTCTAAATAAGCTTCAAGGTATTGCGAAGTATACATTAAATCCTTCTCATCCCGTATTAAGGGTCTGCAAATGGGCCAACAAACACAACTGAGCTCTTTTTTGCTTCTTGTTCCAACAAATGGAGTGCACATTTAGTTGATGATACATGGAGGGGGAACATATGTGAGTGCTGGTATATGTGGATATTACCTGTCGACTATGTGTGCCATTAACTGGAGGTTGCAGAGATGAAGATAAGACACGTATATAAAAATACATTTACATAAACATTTTGGGTGGGGCTGACGTCTTTTCCGGTTGGATGTATCTGGGCAGAGGGGGAGACAAAGAAAAACGGGTGAAAGAAACAGGCCATGAAATTCATTTGCATTTCTTATCATAACGCTGTCTCTATGGATGGATCATAAATTAAATCTGCTGCTGTAACAATGCCCTCTCTCCTTAGACTCATCAAATTTGTGCTGCGCTTGCGCCGTGTTAGAATTTGAACACACCTAAATATCAAACCAATTATGATGACTCCCAGGATACAAAGGAGAAACTTCCCTACACTCATGATGACATTTTGAGCCCACTCTCCTAAACCTGAGAACCATTTGCGTGGGTTCAACCATGAGATCCAGCTGGTCAGTTCATTACCCACAGTCGCTAAGGTGAGGTTGTGCTTCCTCCTGAACTCCCACTTCAACTGTAAGATCTCGTCCATCTTCTGATCGATGATCTCCGTGGGGTCATCAGTGCTGTTCGCAATATATGTACAGCACTTCACACCATATTGAGTTGCCAGAGTAACACAGTACCCACCTGTCACGGCTGTAACATAATTAAGGACCATCCTGTGCTGGATCAGTTCCTTTTTGTAGGCTTGTAACTCCCTTCCCATATACCTGAAGGTGTCTGTTAGGTTCCTGGTGCTCAGAACAAGGGAGATGTTATGAAGTGAGTCTAGAGTACCAGGACGTAATACTGGATTTGGTGAAATGGAACGGGAATAGCCCCTGGCACCCTACCTCCGTTGTTTTACCCATGTTGTCAATTCACGCTTGTATGACTATGGTTTCTTGGGCCCATGGCAGCCGCGTTTGAAGGGCGGATTAGGTCTGCCCAACTCCGATGCCCCCTCAGGTCTTAAAGAGAGACAAAGCGTGAACTGAGACAGGGTAATAACAAGGGGCCCTCTAACTGAAACAACCAAAGCCAGGGGCTACTAACTAGGCTAAAACTAAATGTATGTGCGGCTTGCCGCCAAAGGAAAAGAACAACAAAGGAAATGCTGACCACACGCCGACACAATACTTTTGTGTACCGGCGCTGACAGCATAAGCGGAACCCTCTGCAAAACACCAGTGACAGATACAACCAAGGAATACAGCGGCCTAGGCCGACGGACGCGGCAAAGCCGCTACTCACGGAACCGGTACAAATACTGGCAAACTGACAGGAACCCCCAAGGCTGCCAACACAGACTCTCAGAACTGGAGGACAGGCAGAATCCCAAACGACAGACCGGTGGACACCAAGAAGCCAGAAACTCGACCAGGCATAGGCAAAGCCACAGGACTTCTGGACAGGAACGCTTCACGGCAGGACACGGGATCAGACACAGGAATCGACACAGGGACTGACACAGGAATCGACACAGGAAGCAGCTAGACTGACACTGCTAGACAGGAGCTCAGGAACTGGCAGGAACAAGCTCAGAACTCAAGCACTCTGGAAGACTGGAAACCTAGAAATATCACCAGCGTCTGTGAATTGCACTGAGCCAGCATATAACAGAGAGGCCTAATTAATTATGTTGTGCAGCTGCCCTGTTGCATGACTCCAAACTGACAAGATGCAATTAGTAGACAGGTGAGGCCAACCACATGGAAACAGGCTGCAATTACACAGACTCACCACTGACAACAAACAATAATCTTCTAAACCAGAGCAAAGGGAAATCCTGGCCTGCAAGAGAACTATAATTATAAAATAGGAATGAACCACTACCTGTGGTTCATAACAGTATCCTCTCCTTAAGGGAGAGCTCCAAGCACCCCATGACACCCACGGGGAACATAAACAGAAGTATAACATAAAATACCTAACCGAAATGCAAAACAGGAATGAGCCACAGCCGTGGCTCATAACAGTACCACCCCCCCCCTTGAGGAGGGGTCAAAGGACTCCAAAATTCAGACTATCCAAAACAAGGGATACAAAAAAAACTCACTGGTCTAACAGACAAGAAAACAGAAACAAGCTGTGACAACAGCTTGTAACAGTGCCCTCCCCTTGACGGTGGCCACTGGACACAAAACAAGGGGGAAAAAAATCTTTTTTTTTTTATATCAAGGCAAGAGTCAAAAATTATTTCTTTTTCTTCTTCTTCTTCTTTTTACAAAGCTCTTTAGGTCTGACCAAGGTAATTCCCCAAACATTGTCTGAACTGACGGTACCACCCAGCAAGGCTGCGTTCAAATCAGAGATAGGTCTCTTACCCTTGGGAGCTGAACTTTCAGGCAAAGTACTACTATTAGAAGAAGACAGAAAAGCACATCCTGCAGTCAAAACAACAGGCTGAGACTCTTGTACCGAGTCTACAGTATACGGTGAACTCTCAGCAGATAAGATGAGTGACCTAGAGGAACCTGAACCAATTTCTTTGGAACCATATCTTTTAATAACTGCATCACTGAATGCTGGGGGATCCTGAAGAATGGGATCTTCAGCTTTCATTAGGCTGGTCGCCCACTCAAAAGGCTCTCCTCTAAAAGAATAAATCAGATAGAGCACAAGGTTCTCTGAAGTGATGCCCAGAAATGGTCTAGACAACATAATGATGTAATAGTGTTTGTAAAGCGCCAGAAATTGGACTAAGTCCCCATCAAAGATTATAGCTGTTGAGATATCAACAGAGTCAGGATCTGCTTCATTCCCATCTGACTGACTAGAGTGCTTTGCTAGGACCTGGTCACTAGTGACCTTACTCGAGGCTGAGACTTTCTGAACCCCACCCGGGGCAGTGACTTTCTGAACCCCACCCGGGGCAGTGACTTTCTGAACCCCACCCGGGGCAGTGACTTTCTGAACCCCACCCGGGACAGTGACTTTCTGAACCCCACCCGGGGCAGTCGCCTTCGGGAACCCCGCTGGGGCAGTGGCCTCCGAGAACCCCGCTGGGGCAGTGGCCTCTGGGAACCCCGCTGGGACAGTGGCCTCCGGGAACCCCGCTGGGGTCAGCACCTCGGATTCTTTTACTGGGACCGAGCCGTCGGCCTCCCCCACTGGGACCGAGCCATCGGCCTCCCTCACTGGGACCGAGCCATCGGCTTCCCTCACTGGGACTGAGCCATTGGCCTCCCTCTCTGAGTCGATGATTATCGAAACTTCTCCCGGGACTATGACTTCCGGGACTTTTGCTGAAGCTATAACCTTCAGAACCTCCACAAATGCTATGCCTCTTAAGTTCTTTCCTGGGGAAGCGACCTCTAGACCCTTCTTTGAGGCTGCGTCTCTCGAGACCCCACTTGGGGATATTACTTCAAAGATCCCTTCTGGGGTTTTGCTTCTCGAGTTCCCTTCTAGAACTATGGTTTTAGACACCTTCTCTAGAGTTGCGCTTTTCAAGTCCCTACCTGGGGTAACAGCTTCTGAGACCCCTTCTGGTAAGGACACCTGAGCTATAAAATTTGATGTCCATCTATAACCTAGAGCATCGGGTACCGCTCCAGCGCTCTGGGCATCGGGTACCGCTCCAGCACTCTGGGCATCGGGAACCGCTCCAGCACTCTGGGCATCGGGTACCGCTCCAGCACTCTGGGCATCGGGTACCGCTCCAGCATCCTGAGCATCGGGTACCGCTCTAAGATCCTGAGCATCGGGCACCACTCCAGGACCTTGTGCAATGGGCACCACTCCAGGACCCTGGGCAACGGGCACCACAACAGGACCCTGGGCATCGGGCACCACTCCAGGGGTGTGCAACTCTGCTTGAACAGGAAAATCAAGAGAGGAGAGAAACATTCTCTTTTGATTCCTGAATCTATAATGGGGCTCCCTTGCCCAAGGACCCCAATTATATGACAGAGAGCTTTTTAGTGTGGGTTGTGTGACAAGTACCTCTGCCACAGTAGAGACAGGAGTAGGTCTTGTATCCTGACTCAGCTTGGCCAGAGGGCAAGACTTGTCACCACACTTTGGCTTGCGCAACTCACAGGTCTGCAGATAGTGGCCTAAACCCCCACAATATAGGCATAAGTTTAAGTTTCTGCGTCACAGACGCTCCTCTTCTGAGAGCCTGGGCCGCAGAAAACTTTTAAACCTTTTCTCTTCAATTAAACCAGAGGATTCTCTTGTCACCAAACTGTGAACAAGAGTCTCTTTAGAGATAGATGTACTCTCAACGACTTCTGGCAAGATGAGCAAGATTTTAGTCAGAAGGTTTTGCAGTTGCTTTAAGGATTGCTGCAAAACTTCTAGTCGCTCAGGTCTCAAAGCACTGAAAGCAGAGTTCAGGGCTGAGAGAAATGCCGGCAGGGCTTGCATAGTAGACATAGGAGGATTTAAAACTAGACAAGACAAGACAAGGCAAGACTAGACAAGGCAAGACTAGACAAGGCAAGACTGAATTTTGAAACTAGACAAAACAAGACTGGATTTTTTTTTTTTTTTTTTAATACCGGACTGGATTTTTAAACACCAGACTGGATTCTAAACACCGGACCGGATTCTAAACATCGGACTGGATTCTAAACACTAAACACTAAATGTATGTGCGGCTTGCCGCCAAAGGAAAAGAACAACAAAGGAAATGCTGACCACACGCCGACACAATACTTTTGTGTACCGGCGGTGACAGCATAAGCAGAACCCTCTGCAAAACACCAGTGACAGATACAACCAAGGAATACAGTGGCCTAGGCCGACGGACGCGGCAAAGCCGCTACTCACGGAACCGGTACAAATACTGGTAAACGGACAGGAACCCCCAAGGCTGCCGACACAGACTCTCAGAACTGGAGGACAGGCAGAATCCCAAATGACAGACCGGTGGACACCAAGAAGCCAGAAACTCGACCAGGCATAGGCAAAGCCACAGGACTTCTGGACAGGAACGCTTCACGGCAGGACACGGGATCAGACACAGGAATCGACACAGGGACTGACACAGGAATCGACACAGGAAGCAGCTAGACTAACACTGCTAGACAGGAGCTCAGGAACTGGCAGGAACAAGCTCAGAACTCAAGCACTCTGGAAGACTGGAAACCTAGAAATATCACCAGCGTCTGTGAATTGCACTGAGCCAGCATATAACAGAGAGGCCTAATTAATTATGTTGTGCAGCTGCCCTGTTGCATGACTCCAAACTGACAAGATGCAATTAGTAGACAGGTGAGGCCAACCACATGGAAACAGGCTGCAATTACACAGACTAACCACTGACAACAAACAATAATCTTCTAAACCAGAGCAAAGGGAAATCCTGGCCTGCAAGAGATCTATAAACATAAAATAGGAATGAACCACTACCTGTGGTTCATAACAGTATCCTCTCCTTAAGGGAGAGCTCCAAGCACCCCATGACACCCACGGGGAACATAAACAGAAGTATAACATAAAATACCTAACCGAAATGCAAAACAGGAATGAGCCACAGCCGTGGCTCATAACAGTGTCATCATACATCTCAGTGATATTGTCTATCAAGTTCGCTAGCGCATTGATATACCTATAATTTATAGTTCCTCTGGCAGTACAGGTGATGTCTAAAGCGAGAAGGAACTAAATCCCGGTGGATTCGTGGATCAAATCAGAGGCTGTGTGCTCTACCCTATCTATGAGGTGTCTCTTGATGATGTGTTCATAGTGAGTATGAGTATAAGAAGCCTGAGCACTGCGGTGAACGTCTTTCATTTTATCGTGGGTTATGGTCATGACCTCCGGTAGTACTCTCCCAATATAACACAATCCCTCAGAGCTTGGGGCAAGCCACTTGTACGCTTTCCTCCCACATATGAAATAGGCATTATCTGGGAAAACATAGGGTTACAAAATGTAACATCCCCATATTAACTTTCCAAGTGAAGAAAAAAATCCCTAGTTCTCTCATTTGCTCAGTAAAAGTATCGGGCTGGATGATTTGGGCACAATACCCTGAAGATACTTTTTCAACCCACATGGTCTTGCTTCCACCTGTATACCTATATCGAAAATACCTCCCACTGTTGGCTATCTGGCGTACAAGTCAGAGTTGATAGGTATCTTATCAGCTCTGTGTGAGAAGGTCATTGTTTGGTTATTCCATGTCACTTCCCAATTTCCTGGTTTTCGGTAATTGGAAATATTAAAACACAATAAGGACCTGTCTACATGATACTGATGAAGCTACAAGCTAGGGGGCCTGGAGATATTGAATTTCTTGTCCACCAGTCTCCAACCCCGTAATTCGAGTACCTCATCTATTGCTAAAGGGTATGGTACTAATCCTGACTTAGTCTGACCTTGAGGTACCTGTGAGCACACCCAGCATTCTGTCTGGTTTAAGACATTACCCACTAATGAGTGGTAATCACTCAACGGATGGTGGTCCATGTCGGTATTAAGGTTGGACTGACATCTCTGGATGCACCCATCCTCGACTATATTCTCACAATTCCTACAAATACAATATTCATCAGACAACAAGCCTTCACAGTGCCTCCGAGCTTCATGACTACCAGAGCGCTTACTGATACCACCCTTTACTTGAGTAATGTGCTGCTCCTGAGATCCTACAAATTCTTACTCACCATCAGAACCCATTCCAGATCCCTGCTCGACCTCTCTGGGACCCTCACCAAAACAAATTGTCCTGATCAAAAACAGAATTACTAGCAGAACCCGAAACGCAGTCTCTTGTGATAGATACATTTTGTTAGGGGAAAGAAGGAAAATAAGGAGGAGAAAAGGAAGGAAAATGCAGGGGGAGTGAAAAAAAAGAAAATGGTGCGACAACTGTCCTAGATCTTGTTGCTCTCCGTACTCAGATGCCTTTCAACAATCCTGCCTCTCAACTTTCCCGGAACAAACACTCCAGTGATACGAGGTTCTCCACACCTGCTCTTTGTCACGAGTTCTCTCCGGGTCAGCGACCTTCTTGCAGTGGGACGAGTGGACCCAAGTCTCTCTTTCTGCGACCTTTAGTGCTGTCATGCTGGTTAACAAGATTTGTTATGGTCCTTCCCACCTGTGTATGAAGCAACCTGAGCGTAAGAAATTTTGAATCATCACATAATCCCCAGGCTCAATGTCATGACAATTACTGTTCGGTAGGTCAGGAATCACCAGCTTTAGATTTCTTTGCTGATTTCTCAGCTGCTGGCTTATCCCAACCAAATATTTCACATTTATTTCATTATTGCATTTCAAATCATCCTGGGGGTCTATCATTACATGAGGTTGTCGACTAAAAATAATTTCAAGGGTGATAAGTTAAGTTAAGTTGAGACCTGATGCTGTACAACACTAGTGGCAAAGCTTCTGGCCACAGCAATCCAGTTTCAGCCATCACTTTGCTCAGCTTGTTCTTAATAGTGCTGTTCACTCTCTCTACCTTTGCACTCGCCTGTGGCCGGTAAGGAGTATGCAGCTTGCTATTAATTCCCATCAGTTTGCACATGACCTGAAAGACTTCACCTGTAAAATGGGTACCCCTGTCACTTTCAATCATTATAGGGATACCATATCTACACACAAATTCCTGCACAATTTTCTTTGCAGTGAACGTAGCAGTATTTGTGGCAGCAGGGAATGCTTCTACCCAGTTGAAAAATACATCAATACATACTAACACATGTTTCAAATTCCTACAGGGTGGTAACTGTATGAAATCGATTTGTATTACCTGAAAAGGTCCGTCTGTCGGAGGGATATGGGATGGCTCTGTTGGTATTGTCTTACCAATATTCTTCCTCAAGCAAGTAAAACATGTCATTGCTCTCTTACCTGCATGATAAGAGAATCCTGGCGCACACCAGTAGGCTCTTACCAGCTTGCACATACCCTCTTTGCCCAGATGAGTCAGACCGTGTGCCGCCTAAGCTAGACTTGGAAGATGTGCTCTGGGGGCTACTGGCTTACCGTGTCCACCTGTCCAAAGTCCTGAGGACTCCTGACCATACCCCTTCAACTTCCAGACTGCCTTTTCCTGTAGGGAACACAAATTTTGCATTTCAATTAATTGTTGTGTGTTGACCGTGTTAAATGTCATCAGTGATGTGATGTTTGTTTTTATGGGGGTGCTTGCTGCTGATTTAGCAGCTTCATCTACCCGGCTGTTACCAAGTGAAATTGGGTCTTGGTTGTAAGTGTGTGCTTTGCACTTGATAACAGCCACTCTGTCTGCATGCGCTACAGGTGTGCCAGCTGCCGTCCTAACATTTCTGAGGCACCACAGGGCCCAAAAATCATGCACCTCTCCAAAGGCGTACCTAGAGTCTGTGTATATATTAGCTGACTTACCCTTGGCCAATTCACACGCTCTGGTTAGGGCGACCAACTCAGCAACTTGTGCTGAGTGTGGTGGGCCAAGGGGTTCAGCTTCTATGATACCTTTGTCATCTACAACTGCATATCCAGTGCACAAGTCTCCAGATTCCGTCTGTCTGTGGCAACTACCGTCAGTGTCGAAGGAAAAGTCTACTCCTTCCAGTGGGTTGTCACTGATGTCAGGTCTCGCTGTAAATGTTTGATTCAGGTATTCCATACAATCATGCGTATCAGTATCTGCACTAAATCCTCCTTCATCATTATTCTCATCCTCCACCCTTTGTACCTGTCCAGGCACACTTGGCAAGTAGGTTGCAGGACTTAGTGAGCTGCATCTCTTAATGGTGATGTTTACCGGGGCCATCAGTGATAATTCCCACTTTGTAAACCGAGCAGATGAGACGTCTGGTTTGGGCGGAGTTTAGTAAGGCTGATACTGCATGAGGTGTATGGATGGTCAGGTTGTGTCCTAACACTAAGTCCTCGCTTTTACTTACCAGCAAAGCTATCGCTGCAACACTTCGCAAGCAAGTGGGGAGAGACCGTGCTACAGTGTCCCACTGTGCACTGTAGTAAACTACCGGTCTGCTGGCATCACCATGTCTCTGTGTTAAGACACCTGCCACGCACCCAGCACTTTCAGTACTGTACAATTCAAAGGGCTTCTCATAATCTGGCATAACTAATGCAGGTGCTTGTGATAGACACTGTTTGAATCTCTCAAATGCCAGTTCGGACTCATCTGTGTGAGAGATCCGTTCCGGTTTGTTTGAAGAGACCATTTTTTGCAAAGGTAAAGCCAGTATAGAGAACCCTGGAATCCAGTTTCGACAGTACCCACACATTCCAAGGAAAGTGTGGATCTGTTGCTGAGTTTGTGGCAGAGTCATGTCGAGAATCGTCTGTATTCTATCAGCGGTGAGGTGTCTAAGTCCTTGAGTCAAGCAATGTCCCAAATATTTGACCCTGTTCCGGCACAACTGCAACTTATCCTTTGAAACCTTGTATCCTGTATGGGAAAGATGAAACATAAGCTGTTTCGTATCTTTCAAGGACGATTCAAGTGAGTCAGAACACAGCAATAAGTCATCGACATATTGTATTAGTACTGATCCACTCTCAGGTTGAAAGGATTGTAAACAGTCATGCAAGGCCTGGGAGAAAATACTCGGGCTGTCAATGAAACCTTGGGGAAGTCAAGTCCAGGTGTACTGTACTCCCCTGTATGTAAAAGCATAGAGGTATTGGCTGTCAGGGTGAAGAGAGACAGAAAAGAAAGCAGAACAGAGGTCAATGACAGTGAAGAATTTTGCAGTAGGGTGAATTTGCATGAGGATGACCGCTGGATTGGGCACTACGGGGAATTGGCTCTCAACTATCTTGTTTATCCCCCTTAGATCCTGCACTAGCAAGTAACCCCTCCCCCCACTCTTTTTCACAGGGAAGATGGGACTATTGGCGGTGCTGGACGTCTTGACTAGGATGCCCTGCTGTAACAGCCGCTCTATGACAAGGGTACACTCCTAACTCTACCTCTGGCTTCAGAGGATACTGAGGGATTTTTGGAGCTATCCTACCATCTTTTACTTGTACTGCTACTGGAGCTACATTCGCCATCAATCCAGTGTCCTGTCCATCTTTGGTCCAAAGGGAACCCGGTATTTGCGAGATCATTTCCTCTACCTTTGATGAACACTTGTCTATAACAGTAGAATGCAACATTAGCCTTTGAGGGGTGTCTAGTATATCTTGTACTGCTTGAGCATGATTCTCAGGTATATCTAAAAAGACACCCTCAGGAGTACAGTATATGACACACCGCATTTTACACAATAGATCTCTGCCATGTAGATTAGTCGGAGCCGATGCAGCCAGCAGAAAAGAATGTTTGGTTTGCAAGGGCCCTATCGTAATCTCTGCAGGTCTACTCAAAGGGTATTGTTGCACCGTTCATGTTACTCCCATTGACAAAATAATTTTTCCTGTGGTCTTTATACCTGATAAGGAATTCAACACTGACCTGGCCACCCCTGTATCTACAAGAAAAGGTAATGGTACACCAGCTACATCAACCGTGACCTCAGGTACACCAAGGCTAGCAATTAACTTCACTGGCTGCAGACTACAGGTGTGGCCCAACCCCTATTGTGTAGTGGGACCCTCCCACAGCGCATTGGCAGCTACGATATGTGAGGGGGATAGCTGAGAGTTTTCGGAGGTCTGCCAGTCCCTCCTAGGTGGATACCTCCCTGTTTCCCCTCTGTGTGGTCCCTGTTCCCAATTATGTGTGTTATAGCGTGGTTCATATCCTGGTCTAGGGGGTCGATATACATTATGTGTACCTTTATTCATACATTCCCTTGAGTAATGTCCTTCCTTCTGACAATTATAGCATATTACTACACGTGACTTACCATCAGGGGTCTGGGGTCTTGGCTGATGTGATTTTGTTGTAAGAGCCTGTATACTTACTGTCATCAGCTTATCCCCCTGTGACTCCCTGTGCTTACTGATGTTCCTATCGTGCTCGATAGCGGACTCTCTCAATGCAGCCACCGAGATACCTCTCCAGTTAGGTAGAGAGGTCTGCACTCTTGTTTTCAGTGCCTCTTTTAACCCGTCCATTAATACTGAAACAGCTACCTCCCTACGGTGTGAATTATCTTTAATATCCTCGATCCCAGTGTATCTAGCTATTTCCTGCAGTGCCCGATGAAAATATTCGGATGCCGTTTCACCTTCCTTTTGTCTTATGGAGAAGATTTTATTCCATTTGACAACAGTAGGGAAATATACTCCTAATTGCAGATTGATTTGCCATACATTCTCCTGATTGTATTCATCAGTGAGAGGTACATCTGCATCTAACTTACAATCTGTTATGAATTTCGTGATGTCAATATTTGAGGGTAAACACACCCATAGCACTGTTCGCCAATCTTTATTTGTGGGCTCATGGGCGTTACCTAACTCTTTAATGAACTTCTCACATCCGACTAGATCTTTTCTGGGATCGGGAAATTCTGACATAATTGACCTTAACTCTGCTCGGTACCAAGGACAATGCATGGCAATGTTCCTGATGGGAGTTACTCCCTGAGTGTCAGTGTCAGTCTTCCAATTGGGGACTGCAATCACCCTGACAGGATTTAATTCAATTACATCATTCTGGTTTGACTCTATAATGTGAGGAGCTATTGTTTCTGCCTAGTGTATGGTACCGTACTTACCTGTGGACACGACCTCACTTATCCCTCCACTAAGGGGCCTTGCTACAACCCTTAGTGGTTGGGCTGTGCCCACCTGAGTATCCTATATGGTGGCTGCTAGAGATAGTGCCGATATCGTGCTGGGTTCATCTTCCTGCTCACCATCCTGGGGAAAATTTAAAATGGGATACAGCTGGCAATGGTTAGCGTTAGTACATTTATCAATCACTTTCCTATCCTGTACCAATGCACCATTGCTTGTAGCCACTTTCTCCCCATCAATATATGGTGGTGGTGGTGTGGTCGCCATTGTTTTCCCGCTAAGTTTGGAACCTGCTGTGTGAGCTAATTCCCTTTGCACATCCCCCTCTTGCTGCCACAAGTTTAAACAATCTGTATGTCTAATCCTTTGTTTTCTGGATTTTATCAGACATATCCTTATCCTTAAGTTCTGTAATACCTCTGGCTCAAAGCAGCCCACCCTAGGGAATGATACCTATCTTTGTCAGTCATACGTACCCATTCATCACAATAAACTTCAGCATGTGGACCATATTTCTCACACATTATAAACCTCGCGGACCCCTTGTGCCACGACTCTTCTGCCTGAACCCTGGCTACCATACGTCTCTTAGTTGAGCAACTGGCTCCCATAATTGTGAGCCTTTTCCCACAAATACCAAAATACTCAACATAAGCCGACAGTGAAAGTTCTTAGAGCGCTTTCACCCACTCCCGCACATGTTGGCCGGTACTGCAATACACTGTTGATAGCGGAAGGCAATGTACCCAACTTAGGGCCCCTAATTGACCTATATTTACTGGAAGTTTTTAGGAGTGACTTACCCTTTCCAGTAAATATCTGCCGTTGGACATTTTCCTGAGAGAGACCAGCGAAAAACTCCCTTTATGCACTTGTACACAAATCACGCTTGCGTATGCTCTATACAGCGCTAATGATACCGCGATTTTACGCAAAAGCTCGTAAAAGGGTATCAAGTTGCGCTATGTATCACACCCACAAACATGCGGTCCAATCGCACAGCATATAGTTACTTGTTACCTATCCGCCCTACGACCACTGGAATCGAATCACAAGCTGCGAAACCTCAGCCGGAGCATATCAAAAAAACTATATGGGTCACAATTCACAATTCCCTACCAAGCTCCTGTGTAAGTCTCCTCATGACTTACGTATTCCAATCTATACTAACGTGAGTCAGCCGACTCACGCCACCAAGCCTCCACTCACTTGGTGTACCGAACAACGGGATCCAGAATTCCGGGGTTCAATACGTTCACTCCTACTTTCACTCACTCAAATAGGCTTTGTTTTTCTATACAGATAATTTCCACTCGTTCTGATCGGCAGCTTTTCCCCCAGAGACAATACAGTTTAAACAAAAGTCTTATACTAATCTGCTTTTGAAACCGGATAGTTATGTGCTATTGCAGCCTGGCTACTATCCCACCTCTAATTGAACAAAACTATTGTGTAATTTGTACTTAGTGTCCGCACTCTTACGCACTTTGCGTAACCACGCGACCAGCGTGCCTTTTATGCTGCGTGTGCAGTCCTGTACTTTGTCCAAGCCACGTGTACAAAATCGTGCATCCGCAATAAAACAAATCACACAACCTCTATAAATGTGAGCAATACTAACTACTATTGCCCACTAGACACAACTTGTTCTGTGTAACCCTTTATGACTGGGCCAGACCTGCGTTTGTGTCTTTACACTTACTTCCTTAAATACTTTTATTTCAAATTTAACTATATAGCAACAAATGTATCCGATTTCACACAGATCTAAACGAATCTAGCAATCTAAACCTTGTGGCAGAACAATATGAGAGGGTATGCAAAGTATCGGTGCCCTTTGTGTACGCTTTTGGCGCCAAATAAGATTTCACAGATTTTTAAATAGCTTTTTTTTCCTGTTTACCTACGGGTTTTATCAGCACCTCTGCAGACCAGACAGAGCAGACGCAATCTAACAGCACACAAATAGGGTTTTTTAGAACATCCACCAACCAGGAAAAGGTTACATATTGTAAGATAACTTTCCAACCTTTGCTGATAGATTAAGTGTGCTATGACCTGCTAGGCTGTGAGCATATGAAAACCGGATCGAGACCCCAATTGTAAACGTCGATTTACATACCGGACTAAAAGCAACACTTTAAAAAGACATTCAATACACTTTAAATGGAGCTGCTGCGGCTGCTGTAATCAATCCTTAGCCTACGTACTTTTTATACCATTAGCGTACAGAGCCCCGTACCATGTACGTACTTTGCGTACTAACACCGCGCTGGCTGTACAAAGTACACTCAATGCGTACACACCCAAAGACACATCGTGAGCACTCTGCAGCTACACGTGTGACTGACATACACTTATAACCTTAGCAGAGAAAGGAGACACGACACCAGATTGTATTTAAAATGCCGGGTTCCGACACATCAACATATAATTACTGATAACAATACAATACAATAGAAAAATGGCTACAGTCAATGGTACATAAGTTTTTGGTTTCGCCTGCGCTTCCCGGCCGGTCCTCAGTCATCAAGGGAGATGACCTTCAGAGTCTGTGTCTGACCAGGCATGCAGCTGGCTTTTTATACAATAGTCCAAAACAATGGAAACTGTAATTTCTTTGTCCATTGGACACAGGGATGGTCATTTACAGTACAGGAGAGGTCATAGGTCGGTTTGAACAGGTGGGCGATGTATGTTCCAGGTGCACTTGAAGGTGGTCTCCTCTGGGTTCCTGCCGCATACCAAATGTACAGTAAATACAGTTAATATTTATATTCTGCTCCTGCGCATAACTATTCGCAGGAGCATTCGATCTTCTGCAAACCAACACCGGAATATTGCCCTTAATATACCCTACAGCTGGATACCAAACACCACCTTATAACCTAATTCTGTCCCCTCCTATCCTGTAAAGGTGAATCCCTTTGTTCTGATACCATTTAAACTAGTGTAACTTGCTGGTGTGGTGCAGGGAGTCTATGTGTACATTGTGCACTATTTGGATTAAATATGTAATGTGTTTTTATGGCTTTTTCATGCGATCACAAACTCTACCGTAATTACTCATACCATGCGCTAATAAGTAGGACCACGGGACCGACCTTACGCAAATTGCGAATATGTGCACGCACGGCAGAACAAGTACACGCACGGAGGCCATCTGTGTGTAGTTTGTACGTGATGTGTGTACTGCAATATTTTTCGACTTCGACAATGTCTATGGGGGTCATTCAGATCTGATCGCTGCTGTGCATTTTCACACAGCGGGCGATCAGGTACTAACTGCGCATGCCTATGCACTGCAATGCACACGCGCATCAGACAGCAACAAAGGTCAGTAATGGGATGGTGCAAAAAATCAGTTCCCATGGCGTTCGTAAGGTCATTGACAGAAGGAAGCAGTTTGTGGGTGGTAACTGACGTTTACTGGTAGTGTCCAGAAAAAACGCAGGTGTACCCAAGCGTTTTCAGGGAGAGTGTCTGACGTCAGCTCCGGCCCCGATCAGCCTGATGTGATCGCACTGGAGGAGTAAGTCCTGGGCTGCACAGAGATTGCACAAAGTGGATTTTAGCAGCTCTGCGTACACATAGGATCGCACACTTGCACGGTGAATATACACTTTCCCTGGAGGCGGTGACTATCTGAATGCAGGACAGCAAAATTAGCAGCCCAGCGATCCGATCTGAATGACCCCCTATATACTGTAACTGATGATGGATTAAAGGTACACTCTTATGAAGTCTGGTGAGTACCTCTTTAAGCTTTTTTTTTATTCTGTTTTGGATTAAGGTATGTGTTATTGGAGTACTGACCAAGACACACATTAAGAGTGCACCCCTGCACATGAATCTAAAATACCATGAGTGCAAGCCTTTAAATTCTAGATAGATTAATGTTTCCTACAATCTACAGATGATGTGTATATTTTTGATTCACAAGTTCTCTCCCATCTTTTTTCCATTATTTCGGTTAAATACAAATATATGATCAAACAGAAAAAACTGACATAAAAACTGAACAGAATTTAAAATATTTAGTGCAAAAATGGAAAATGCTGGGCTATTTTATTGAACAAAATAATGTAAGTGCGCCATCTTGTGGGGAGTGTTATATTTTCACAGCAGCAAATAAATGCTGATTACACTAAAAACGGAACCGTATTTAGACTCAAAGTTACTTTCATAACATCCAGAATCATCTATGTAATTTCTTGGGAACATTTAATTAATTATGTAAAATAGAGATGAGCGGGATCGGTTCGACGAGATACGACCCCCCCCCCCGAACTTCACGTGGTTTACACGGGTCAGAGGCAGCATCGGTTCTTCCCGCCTAACACGCAAAACCCGAACGGGGGAAAGCGTCGTCATCCCGCTGTCGGATTCTCGCGAGATTCGGATTCCAAATAGAGAGCCGCGCGTCGCCGCCATTTTCACTTGTGCATTGTCGATTGAGCGGAGAGGATGTGGCTACGTTCTCTGCCTGAAAAGCTCAATATCTGTGCTCAGTGTGCGGCATTGTGGTGACCACCAGTATATAGTAGTACAGTACAGTAGTCCATTGCTGTATCTTGCAGCTCCGTGTCAGACTCAGTTCTATTCTCCTGATCAGTGCTCAATATCTGTGCTGCATTGTGGTGACCAGTATATAGTAGTACAGTGCTGCATTGTGGTGACTACCAGTATATAGTAATACAGTACAGTAGTCCATTGCTTTATCTTGCAGCTCCGTGTCAGACTCAGTTCTATTCTCCTGATCAGTGCTCAAAATCTGTGCTGCATTGTGGTGACCAGTGTATAGTAGTACAGTGCTGCATTGTGGTGACTACCAGTATATAGTAGTACAGTACAGCAGGCCATTGCTGTATCTTGCAGCTCCGTGTCAGACTCAGTTCTATTCTCCTGATCAGTGCTCAATATCTGTGCTGCATTGTGGTGACCAGTGTATATATATATAGTAGTACAGTGCGGCATTGTGGTGACCACCAGTATATAGTAGTAGTACAGTACAGTAGTCCATTGCTGTATTTTGCAGCTCTGTGTCAGACACAGTTCTATTCTACTGATCAGTGCTCAATATCTGTGCTGCATTGTGGTGACCAGTATATAGTAGTACAGTGCTGCATTGTGGTGACCACCAGTATATAGTAGAGATGAGCGGGTTCGGTTCCTCGGAATCCGAACCCACCCGAACTTCATGTTTTTTTACACGGGTCCGAGCGACTCGGATCTTCCCGCCTTGCTCGGTTAACCCGAGCGCGCCCGAACGTCATCATGACGCTGTCGGATTCTCGCGAGGCTCGGATTCTATATAAGGAGCCGCGCGTCGCCGCCATTTTACACGTGCATTGAGATTGATAGTGAGAGGACGTGGCTGGCGTCCTCTCCGTTTAGAGAAGAAATAGATAGGAGAGTGAGAGTGAGACAGTGACACTTCATTTACTGGAGCTTAGGAGGAGTACTCAGACAGAGAGTGCAGAATTTTGCTGATAGTATTAGTTAGTTATACTAGTGACTGACCAGTGACCACCAGTGCAGTTTTATATTATTTAATATAATCCGTTCTCTGCCTGAAAAAACGATACACAGTGACTCAGTCACATACCATATCTGTGCTCAGCCCAGTGTGCTGCATCATCTATGTATAATATCTGACTGTGCTCACACAGCTTAATTGTGGGGGAGACTGGGGAGCAGTTAGGTTATAGCAGGAGCCAGGAGTACATATTAAAATTAAACAGTGCACACTTTTTTTCTGCAGGAGTGCCACTGCCAGTGCCAGTGTGACTGACCAGTGACCTGACCACCAGTATAGTATACTATATTGTATTGTGATTGACTGTCTGCCTGTAAAAGTTAAACACACGTCGTGTGACTTGTGTGGTGTTTTTTTATTCTATAAAATAAAAAACTCATTCTGCTGACAGACAGTGTCCAGCAGGTCCGTCGTTATATAATATATACCTGTCCGGCTGCAGTAGTGATATATATATATTTTTTATATCATTATTTATCATCCAGTCGCAGCAGACACAGTACGGTAGTCCACGGCTGTAGCTACCTCTGTGTCGGCACTCGGCAGTCCGTCCATAATTGTATACCACCTACCCGTGGTTTTTTTTTTCTTTCTTCTTTATACATACTACATCTCATTATCATCCAGTCTATATTAGCAGCAGACACAGTACAGTACGGTAGTCCACGGCTGTAGCTACCTCTGTGTCGGCACTCGGCAGTCCGTCCATAATTGTATACCACCTACCCGTGGTTTTTTTTTCTTTCTTCTTTATACATACTACATCTCATTATCATCCAGTCTATATTAGCAGCAGACACAGTACAGTACGGTAGTCCACGGCTGTAGCTACCTCTGTGTCGGCACTCGGCAGTCCGTCCATAATTGTATACCACCTACCCGTGTTTTTTTTTTTTCTTTCTTCTTTATACATACTACATCTCATTATCAACCAGTCTATATTAGCAGCAGACACAGTACGGTAGTCCACGGCTGTAGCTACCTCTGTGTCGGCACTCGGCAGTCCGTCCATAATTGTATACCACCTACCCGTGGTTTTTTTTTCTTTCTTCTTTATACATACTACATCTCATTATCATCCAGTCTATATTAGCAGCAGACACAGTACAGTACGGTAGTCCACGGCTGTAGCTACCTCTGTGTCGGCACTCGGCAGTCCATCCATAATTGTATACCACCTACCCGTGGTTTTTTTTTCCTTTCTTCTTTATACATACTACATCTCATTATCATCCAGTCTATATTAGCAGCAGACACAGTACAGTACGGTAGTCCACGGCTGTAGCTACCTCTGTGTCGGCACTCGGCAGTCCGTCCATAATTGTATACCACCTACCCGTGTTTTTTTTTTTCTTTCTTCTTTATACATACTACATCTCATTATCATCCAGTCTATATTAGCAGCAGACACAGTACAGTACGGTAGTCCACGGCTGTAGCTACCTCTGTGTCGGCACTCGGCAGTCCGTCCATAATTGTATACCACCTACCCGTGGTTTTTTTTTCCTTTCTTCTTTATACATACTACATCTCATTATCATCCAGTCTATATTAGTAGCAGACACAGTACAGTACGGTAGTCCACGGCTGTAGCTACCTCTGTGTCGGCACTCGGCAGTCCGTCCATAATTGTATACCACCTACCCGTGTTTTTTTTTTCTTTCTTCTTTATACATACTACATCTCATTATCATCCAGTCTATATTAGCAGCAGACACAGTACAGTACGGTAGTCCACGGCTGTAGCTACCTCTGTGTCGGCACTCCATCCATAATTGTATACTAGTATCCATCCATCTCCATTGTTTACCTGAGGTGCCTTTTAGTTGTGCCTATTAAAATATGGAGAACAAAAATGTTGAGGTTCCAAAATTAGGAAAAGATCAAGATCCACTTCCACCTCGTGCTGAAGCTGCTGCCACTAGTCATGGCCGAGACGATGAAATGCCAGCAACGTCGTCTGCCAAGGCCGATGCCCAATGGCATAGTACAGAGCATGTCAAATCCAAAACACCAAATATCAGTAAAAAAAGGACTCCAAAACCTAAAATAAAATTGTCGGAGGAGAAGCGTAAACTTGCCAATATGCCATTTACCACACGGAGTGGCAAGGAACGGCTGAGGCCCTGGCCTATGTTCATGGCTAGTGGTTCAGCTTCACATGAGGATGGAGGCACTCAGCCTCTCGCTAGAAAAATGAAAAGACTCAAGCTGGCAAAAGCAGTAGCACCGCAAAGAACTGTGCGTTCTTCGAAATCCCAAATCCACAAGGAGAGTCCAATTGTGTCGGTTGCGATGCCTGACCTTCCCAACACTGGACGTGAAGAGCATGCGCCTTCCACCATTTGCACGCCCCCTGCAAGTGCTGGAAGGAGCACCCGCAGTCCAGTTCCTGATAGTCAGATTGAAGATGTCAGTGTTGAAGTACACCAGGATGAGGAGGATATGGGTGTTGCTGGCGCTGGGGAGGAAATTGACCAGGAGGATTCTGATGGTGAGGTGGTTTGTTTAAGTCAGGCACCCGGGGAGACACTTGTTGTCCGTGGGAGGAATATGGCCGTTGACATGCCTGGTGAAAATACCAAAAAAATCAGCTCTTCGGTGTGGAAGTATTTCACCTGAAATGCGGACAACATTTGTCAAGCCGTGTGTTCCCTTTGTCAAGCTGTAATAAGTAGGGGTAAGGACGTTAACCACCTCGGAACATCCTCCCTTATACGTCACCTGCAGCGCATTCATAATAAGTCAGTGACAAGTTCAAAAACTTTGGGCGACAGCGGAAGCAGTCCACTGACAAGTAAATCCCTTCCTCTTGTAACCAAGCTCACGCAAACCACCCCACCAACTCCCTCAGTGTCAATTTCCTCCTTCCCCAGGAATGCCAATAGTCCTGCAGGCCATGTCACTGGCAATTCTGACGAGTCCTCTCCTGCCTGGGATTCCTCCGATGCATCCTTGCGTGTAACGCCTACTGCTGCTGGCGCTGCTGTTGTTGCTGCTGGGAGTCGATGGTCATCCCAGAGGGGAAGTCGTAAGCCCACTTGTACTACTTCCAGTAAGCAATTGACTGTCCAACAGTCCTTTGCGAGGAAGATGAAATATCACAGCAGTCATCCTGCTGCAAAGCGGATAACTGAGGCCTTGACAACTATGTTGGTGTTAGACGTGCGTCCGGTATCCGCCGTTAGTTCACAGGGAACTAGACAATTTATTGAGGCAGTGTGCCCCCGTTACCAAATACCATCTAGGTTCCACTTCTCTAGGCAGGCGATACCGAGAATGTACACGGACGTCAGAAAAAGACTCACCAGTGTCCTAAAAATGCAGTTGTACCCAATGTCCACTTAACCACGGACATGTGGACAAGTGGAGCAGGGCAGGGTCAGGACTATATGACTGTGACAGCCCACTGGGTAGATGTATGGACTCCCGCCGCAAGAACAGCAGCGGCGGCACCAGTAGCAGCATCTCGCAAACGCCAACTCTTTCCTAGGCAGGCTACGCTTTGTATCACCGCTTTCCAGAATACGCACACAGCTAAAAACCTCTTACGGCAACTGAGGAAGATCATCGCAGAATGGCTTACCCCAATTGGACTCTCCTGTGGATTTGTGGCATCGGACAACGCCAGCAATATTGTGTGTGCATTAAATATGGGCAAATTCCAGCACGTCCCATGTTTTGCACATACCTTGAATTTGGTGGTGCAGAATTTTTTAAAAAACGAGAGGGGCGTGCAAGAGATGCTGTCGGTGGCCAGAAGAATTGCGGGACACTTTCGGCGTACAGGCACCACGTACAGAAGACTGGAGCACCACCAAAAACTACTGAACCTGCCCTGCCATCATCTGAAGCAAGAAGTGGTAACGAGGTGGAATTCAACCCTCTATATGCTTCAGAGGTTGGAGGAGCAGCAAAAGGCCATTCAAGCCTATACAATTGAGCACGCTATAGGAGGTGGAATGCACCTGTCTCAAGTGCAGTGGAGAATGATTTCAACGTTGTGCAAGGTTCTGATGCCCTTTGAACTTGCCACACGTGAAGTCAGTTCAGACACTGCCAGCCTGAGTCAGGTCATTCCCCTCATCAGGCTTTTGCAGAAGAAGCTGGAGACATTGAAGGAGGAGCTAACACGGAGCGATTCCGCTAGGCATGTGGGACTTGTGGATGGAGCCCTTAATTCGCTTAACAAGGATTCACGGGTGGTCAATCTGTTGAAATCAGAGCACTACATTTTGGCCACCGTGCTCGATCCTAGATTTAAAACCTACCTTGGATCTCTCTTTCCGGCAGACACAAGTCTGCTGGGGTTGAAAGACCTGCTGGTGAGAAAATTGTCAAGTCAAGCGGAACGCGACCTGTCAACATCTCCTCCTTCACATTCTCCCGCAACTGGGGGTGCGAGGAAAAGGCTCAGAATTCCGAGCCCACCCGCTGGCGGTGATGCAGGGCAGTCTGGAGCGACTGCTGATGCTGACATCTGGTCCGGACTGAAGGACCTGACAACGATTACGGACATGTCGTCTACTGTCACTGCATATGATTCTCTCAACATTGAAAGAATGGTGGAGGATTATATGAGTGACCGCATCCAAGTAGGCACGTCACACAGTCCGTACTTATACTGGCAGGAAAAAGAGGCAATTTGGAGGCCCTTGCCCAAACTGGCTTTATTCTACCTAAGTTGCCCTCCCACAAGTGTGTACTCCGAAAGAGTGTTTAGTGCCGCCGCTCACCTTGTCAGCAATCGGCGTACGAGGTTACATCCAGAAAATGTGGAGAAGATGATGTTCATTAAAATGAATTATAATCAATTCCTCCGCGGAGACATTGACCAGCAGCAATTGCCTCCACAAAGTACACAGGGAGCTGAGATGGTGGATTCCAGTGGGGACGAATTGATAATCTGTGAGGAGGGGGATGTACACGGTGATATATCGGAGGATGATGATGAGGTGGACATCTTGCCTCTGTAGAGCCAGTTTGTGCAAGGAGAGATTAATTGCTTCTTTTTTGGGGGGGGTCCAAACCAACCCGTCATATCAGTCACAGTCGTGTGGCAGACCCTGTCACTGAAATGATGGGTTGGTTAAAGTGTGCATGTCCTGTTTTGTTTATACAACATAAGGGTGGGTGGGAGGGCCCAAGGACAATTCCATCTTGCACCTCTTTTTTCTTTTATTTTTCTTTGCGTCATGTGCTGTTTGGGGAGGGTTTTTTGGAAGGGCCATCCTGCGTGACACTGCAGTGCCACTCCTAGATGGGCCCGGTGTTTGTGTCGGCCACTAGGGTCGCTTATCTTACTCACACAGTCAGCTACCTCATTGCGCCTCTTTTTTTCTTTGCGTCATGTGCTGTTTGGGGAGGGTTTTTTGGAAGGGCCATCCTGCGTGACACTGCAGTGCCACTCCTAGATGGGCCCGGTGTTTGTGTCGGCCACTAGGGTCGCTTATCTTACTCACACAGTCAGCTACCTCATTGCGCCTCTTTTTTTCTTTGCGTCATGTGCTGTTTGGGGAGGGTTTTTTGGAAGGGACATCCTGCGTGACACTACAGTGCCACTCCTAGATGGGCCCGGTGTTTGTGTCGGCCACTAGGGTCGCTTATCTTACTCACACAGCGACCTCGGTGCAAATTTTAGGACTAAAAATAATATTGTGAGGTGTGAGGTATTCAGAATAGACTGAAAATGAGTGAAAATTATGGTTTTTGAGGTTAATAATACTTTGGGATCAAAATGACCCCCAAATTCTATGATTTAAGCTGTTTTTTAGGGTTTTTTGAAAAAAACACCCGAATCCAAAACACACCCGAATCCGACAAAAAAATTCGGTGAGGTTTTGCCAAAACGCGGTCGAACCCAAAACACGGCCGCGGAACCGAACCCAAAACCAAAACACAAAACCCGAAAAATTTCCGGCGCTCATTTCTAGTATATAGTAGTACAGTACAGTAGTCCATTGCTGTATCTTGCAGCTCTGTGTCAGACTCAGTTCTATTCTCCTGATCAGTGCTCAATATCTGTGCTACATTGTGGTGACCAGTATATAGTAGTACAGTGCTGCATTGTGGTGACCACCAGTATATAGTAGTACAGTAGTCCACTGCTGTATCTTGCAGCTCCGTGTCAGACTCAGTTCTATTCTCCTGAACAGTGCTCAATATCTGTGCTGCATTGTGGTGACTAAAAGTCCAGTGTCTTGTGCTGCATCTTGCTGCTGTAGGGTGCTGTGGTAGTGTCCTGTCACTGTGCATAGGTCATCATCATTAAAGTCACAGTGGTATCTGGTATCAATCTAGTGGTATCTAATTCCAGACATAACTGTCGTCTAATTCCACTTATATTACTGACATATAATTCCACACATTAAAAAATGGAGAAAAAAAATGTGGAGGGTAAAATAGGGAAAGATCAAGATCCACTTTCACCTAGTGCTGAAGCTGCTGCCACTAGTCATGGCAGAGACGATGAAATGCCATCAACATGGTCTGCCAAGGCCGATGCCCAATGTCATAGTAGAGAGCATGTAAAATCCCAAAAAACAAAAGTTCAGTAAATTGACCCAAAAATCTAAATTTAAAGCGTCTGAGGAGAAGAATAAGCTTGCCAATATGCCATTTACGACAAGGAGTGGCAAAGAACGGCTAAGGCCCTCTCCTATGTTCCTCATGACTAGTGGGTCAGCTTCACATGAGGATGGAAGCACTCATCCTCCCACTAGAAAAATGAAAAGAGTTAAGCTGGCAAAAGCACAGCAAAGAAATGCGCGTTCTTCTAAATCACAAATCCCCAAGGAGAGTCCAATTGTGTCAGTTGCGATGCCTGACCTTCCCAACACTGGACGGGAAGAGGTGTCTCCTTCCGCCATTTGCACGCCCCCTGCAAGTGCTGGAAGGAGCATCCACAGTACAGTTCCTGATATTCAAATTGAAGATGTCACAGTTGAAGTACACCAGGATGAGGATATGGGTGTTGCTGGCGCTGAGGGGGAAATTGACAAGGAGGATTCTGATGGAGAGGTGGTTTGTTTAAGTCAGGCACCTGGGGAGACACGTGTTGTCCGTGGGATGAATAAGGCCATTGACATGCCTGGTCAAAATACCAAAAAAATCACCTCTTCGGTGTGGAATTATTAAAACAGAAATGTGGACAACTGGTGTCAAGCCGTGTGTTGCCTTTGTCAAGCTGTAATAAGCAGGGGTAAGGACGTTAACCACCTAGGAACATCCTCCCTTATACGTCACCTGGAGCGCATTCATCAGAAGTCATTGACAAGTTCAAAAACTTTGGGTGACAGCGGAAGCAATCCACTGACAACTAAATCCCTTCTTCCTCTTTTACCCAAGCTCCTGCAAACCACACCACCGACTCCCTCAGTGTCAATTTCCTCCATAGACAGGAACGCCAATAGTCCTGCAGGCCATGTCACTGGCAAGTCTGACGAGTCCTCTCCTAACTGGGATTCCTCCGATGGATCCTTGAGTGTAACGCCTACTGCTGCTGGCGCTGCTGTTGTTGCTGCTGGGAGTCGATCATCATCCCAGAGGGGAAGTCGGAAGACCACTTGTACTACTTCCAGTAAGCAATTGACTGTCCAACAGTCCTTTGCGAGGAAGATGAAATATCACAGCAGTCATCCTGTTGCAAAGCGGATAACTCAGGCCTTGACAGCTGTGTTGGTGTTAGACGTGCGTCCGGTATCCGCCGTTAGTTCACAGGGACTTAAAGAATTTCTTGAGGTAGTGTGTCCCCGGTACCAAATACCATCTAGGTTCCACTTCTCTAGGCAGGCGATACCGAGAATGTACACAGACGTCAGAAAAAGAGTCACCAATGTCCTAAAAATGCAGTTGTACCCAATGTCCACTTAACCACGGACATGTGGACAAGTGGAGCAGGGCAGACTCAGGACTATATGAGTGTGACAGCCCACTGGGTAGATGTATTGCCTCCCGCAGCAACAACAGCAGTAGCGGCACCAGTAGCAGCATCTCGCAAACGCCAACTCGTTCCTAGGTAGGCTACGCTTTGTATCACTGCTTTCCATAAGAGGCACACAGCTGACAACCTCTTACGGAAACTGAGGAACATCATCGCAGATTGGCTTACCCCAATTGGACTCTCCTGGGTATTTGTGACATCGGACAACGCCACCAATATTGTGCGTGCATTACATGTGGACAAATTCCAGCACGTCCTATGTTTTGCACATACAATGAATTTGGTGGTACAGAATTTAAAAAAAAAACAACAAGGGCGTGCAAGAGATGCTGTCGGTGGCCCGAAGAATTGCGGACAACTATCGGCATTTAGCCACCGCGTGCCAAAGACTGGAGAACCAGCAAACACTCCTAAACATACCCCGCCATCAGCTGAAGCAAGAGGTGGTAACGAGGTGGAATTCAACCCTCTATATGCTTCAGAGGATGGAGGAGCAACAAAAAGCCATTCAAGCCTATACATCTGCCTACGATATAGGCAAAGGAAGGGGAATGCACCTGACTCAAGCGCAGTGGAGAATGATTTCAACGTTGTGCAAGGTTCTGCAACCCTTTGAACTTGCCACACGTGAAGTCAGTTCAGACACTGCCAGCCTGAGTCAGGTCATTCCCCTCATCAAGCTTTTGCAGAAGTAGCTGGAGAGATTGAAGGAGGAGCTAAAATGGAGCGATTCTGCTAGGCATGTGGGACTTGTGGATGGAGCCCTTCATTCGCTTAACCAGGATTCAGGGGTGGTCAATCTGTTGAAATCAGAGCACTACATTTTGGCCACCATGCTCTATCCTAGGTTTAAAGCCTATGTTGTATCTCTCTTTCTGGCAGACACAAGTCTGCAGATGTTCAAAGACCTGCTGGTGAGACACTTGTCAAGTCAAGCGGAACGTTACCCGCCAACAGCTCCTCCTTCACTTTCTACCGCCACTGGAGCTGCCAGGAAAAGGATCAAATTTCCAAAACCACCCGCTGGCGGTGATGCAGGGCAGTCAGGAGCGAAAACTCCGGACTGAAGGACCTGCCAACGATTACTGACATGTCGTCTGCTGTCACTGCATATGATTCTGTCACCATTGAAAGAATGGTGGAGGATTATATGAGTGACAGCATCACTGTAGGCATGTCAGACAGTCCGTACGTATACTGGCAGGAAAAAGAGGCAATTTGGAGGCCCTTGCACAAATTGGCTTTATTTTATCTTAGTTGCACCCCCCTCCAGTGTGTACGCCGAAAGAGTGTTTAGTGCAGCCGATCACCTTGTCAGCGATCGGGGTACAAGGTTACTTCCACAAAATGTGGAGAAGATGATGTTCATCAAAATGAATTATAATCAATTCCTCCGTGGAGACATTTGCCAGCAATTGCCTCCAGAAAGTACACAGGGACCTGTGAAGGTGGATTCCAGTGGGGACAAATTAATACTCTGTGAGGAGGGGGATGTACACAGTGAAAGGGGTGAGGAATCGGACGATGAGCAGGAGGTGGACATCTTGCCTCTGTAGAGCCAGTTTGTGCAAGTAGAGATTGATTGCTTCTTTTTTGGTGGGGGCCCAAACCAACCAGTCATTTCAGCCACAGTCGTGTGGCAGACCGTGTCGCTGAAATGATGGGTTTGTTAAAGTGTGCATGTCCTGTTTATACAACATAAGGCTGGGTGGGAGGGCCCAAGGACAATTCCATCTTGCACCTCTTTTTTTTTATTATCTCTGCATCATGTGATGTTTGGGGCTAATTTTTTGAAGTGCCATCTTGTTTGACACTGCACTGTGCCGGCCATTTGGTCGCTTAGCTTAGTCATCCAGCGAATTTGGTGCAAATTTTAGGACTAAAAATAATATTGTGAGGTGTGAGGTGTTCAGAATAGACTGGAAATGAGTGGAAATTATGGTTATTGAGGTTAATAATACTATGGGATCAAAATTACCCCCCAAATTCTATGATTTAAGTTGTTTTTGAGGGTTTTTTGTAAAAAAACACCCGAATCCAAAACACACCCGAATCTGACAAAAAATTTTAAGGGAGGTTTTGCCAAAACACGTCCGAATCCAAAACACGGCCGCGGAACCAAATCCAAAACCAAAACACAAAACCCGAAATATTTCCGGTGCACATCACTAGTATGACCCTTAGGGGGATGAAACGTCGACTGTGATCTGCAATTATGGTGACTATTAACTATTACATTTACATTTCTTCTTCTGGTGAGTGCTCTCATTTGACCTTTTGGTCAAGTTTGGATATATCTATATATAGAAATGTGAAAACACTTACTCACTCAGTCAGTGAGTCAGTCACTCATCACTAATTCTCTTACTCCCCTATATTTTAGGAAGATGAAATGTAACATAGGTCTTCTTCAGGTGTGAAATAGGAAAACTACGTAATTTGAATTTTAATAAACCTCCCCTATGAAGATAAAAGGGGGGTGACATAATGACGTCATTACCGATGCGTGGCTTGCGTTGCGTGAACGATAACGCCCAAACGGACAATCGGATCAAAATTTTAATTGCACCTCCAGTGTTTAGAATTTGATAAACGACAAAAATAATCCTGTCACTTTTTACCGTATCTCTCACTGACTGACTCATCACTAATTCTCTTACGATACATTAGGAAAATGAAATGTAATATAGGTATTCTTCAGGTGGAAAATAGGAAAACTATGTTATCAGTATTTTAATAAACCTCCCCTAAGGGGATGAATAGGGCATTGACATAATGACATCATTACCGATGTGTGGCTTGTGTTGTGTGAACGATAACGCCAAAACAGACAATCAGATCAAAATTTGGATTGCACCTCCAGTGTGTAGAAATTATTAAACTACAAAAATGGTCCTGTCACTTTTTACCGTATCTGCTACAGGTGCACCTCAGGTAATGCCAAGAACCATGGATTAATATTTACTTACATTGAGACGTCTCAAAAATCAGAAACTCCTGTGCTAAGAATGGGTAGAACAGCTAGTATATATATATATATATATATATATATATATATATATATATACACACAGAGTAAAAACCACAGCACTCACCGCACCAGAAGCGGGGCTCAGCTATGCACTTACCACTCACAGGGTGGGGTGCATGTAACACTGCACTCTCCACCACAGAAGCGGGGTACACAGCTGTACTTACCACTCACAGGGCGGGGTGCATGTAGCCCATGACCACATCGCTCTAATAAATACAAACAGAGAACCCAGCACTCACCAAAGTAAACTCACTTATCCTCAACAATTCAATAAATAAATGATGGGGGTTTAGTTGGTGGATTGGCCAATGCACGGAAGCCTGTATACTGATTCAAGGTACCCCACCTTCATACAGGTCCTACACTATCACAGAGTCTTAAAACCTGACTACCACACTGCTGCATCATCTGCCTGCTAGGTGTAATGTGTGCCTGCCACAGACTATATGGCTTTTAAAGGCACACTAGTCACCTATTGCACTGGCTCAAAGATGATTGCTAAAAAACAGCTGAGACAGGTTCAGGATAATAAAGTCCACACAGGGGTGCATGAGAAAGCTAGTGGCCACGGTTAATAAGAGCTAACCATAGATTAACCCCTTCATATACACACAGAGTAAAAACCACAGCACTCACCGCACCAGAAGCGGGGCTCAGCTATGCACTTACCACTCACAGGGTGGGGTGCATGTAACACTGCACTCTCCACCACAGAAGCGGGGTACACAGCTGTACTTACCACTCACAGGGCGGGGTGCATGTAGCCCATGACCACATCGCTCTAATAAATACAAACAGAGAACCCAGCACTCACCAAAGTAAACTCACTTATCCTCAACAATTCAATAAATAAATGATGGGGGTTTAGTTGGTGGATTGGCCAATGCACGGAAGCCTGTATACCGATTCAAGGTACCCCACCTTCATACAGGTCCTACACTATCACAGAGTCTTAAAACCTGACTACCACACTGCTGCATCATCTGCCTGCTAGGTGTAATGTGTGCCTGCCACAGACTATATGGCTTTTAAAGGCACACTAGTCACCTATTGCACTGGCTCAAAGATGATTGCTAAAAAACAGCTGAGACAGGTTCAGGATAATAAAGTCCACACAGGGGTGCATGAGAAAGCTAGTGGCCACGGTTAATAAGAGCTAACCATAGATTAACCCCTTCATATACACACAGAGTAAAAACCACAGCACTCACCGCACCAGAAGCGGGGCTCAGCTATGCACTTACCACTCACAGGGTGGGGTGCATGTAACACTGCACTCTCCACCACAGAAGCGGGGTACACAGCTGTACTTACCACTCACAGGGCGGGGTGCATGTAGCCCATGACCACATCGCTCTAATAAATACAAACAGAGAACCCAGCACTCACCAAAGTAAACTCACTTATCCTCAACAATTCAATAAATAAATGATGGGGGTTTAGTTGGTGGATTGGCCAATGCACGGAAGCCTGTATACCGATTCAAGGTACCCCACCTTCATACAGGTCCTACACTATCACAGAGTCTTAAAACCTGACTACCACACTGCTGCATCATCTGCCTGCTAGGTGTAATGTGTGCCTGCCACAGACTATATGGCTTTTAAAGGCACACTAGTCACCTATTGCACTGGCTCAAAGATGATTGCTAAAAAACAGCTGAGACAGGTTCAGGATAATAAAGTCCACACAGGGGTGCATGAGAAAGCTAGTGGCCACGGTTAATAAGAGCTAACCATAGATTAACCCCTTCATATACACACAGAGTAAAAACCACAGCACTCACCGCACCAGAAGCGGGGCTCAGCTATGCACTTACCACTCACAGGGTGGGGTGCATGTAACACTGCACTCTCCACCACAGAAGCGGGGTACACAGCTGTACTTACCACTCACAGGGCGGGGTGCATGTAGCCCATGACCACATCGCTCTAATAAATACAAACAGAGAACCCAGCACTCACCAAAGTAAACTCACTTATCCTCAACAATTCAATAAATAAATGATGGGGGTTTAGTTGGTGGATTGGCCAATGCACGGAAGCCTGTATACCGATTCAAGGTACCCCACCTTCATACAGGTCCTACACTATCACAGAGTCTTAAAACCTGACTACCACACTGCTGCATCATCTGCCTGCTAGGTGTAATGTGTGCCTGCCACAGACTATATGGCTTTTAAAGGCACACTAGTCACCTATTGCACTGGCTCAAAGATGATTGCTAAAAAACAGCTGAGACAGGTTCAGGATAATAAAGTCCACACAGGGGTGCATGAGAAAGCTAGTGGCCACGGTTAATAAGAGCTAACCATAGATTAACCCCTTCATATACACACAGAGTAAAAACCACAGCACTCACCGCACCAGAAGCGGGGCTCAGCTATGCACTTACCACTCACAGGGTGGGGTGCATGTAACACTGCACTCTCCACCACAGAAGCGGGGTACACAGCTGTACTTACCACTCACAGGGCGGGGTGCATGTAGCCCATGACCACATCGCTCTAATAAATACAAACAGAGAACCCAGCACTCACCAAAGTAAACTCACTTATCCTCAACAATTCAATAAATAAATGATGGGGGTTTAGTTGGTGGATTGGCCAATGCACGGAAGCCTGTATACCGATTCAAGGTACCCCACCTTCATACAGGTCCTACACTATCACAGAGTCTTAAAACCTGACTACCACACTGCTGCATCATCTGCCTGCTAGGTGTAATGTGTGCCTGCCACAGACTATATGGCTTTTAAAGGCACACTAGTCACCTATTGCACTGGCTCAAAGATGATTGCTAAAAAACAGCTGAGACAGGTTCAGGATAATAAAGTCCACACAGGGGTGCATGAGAAAGCTAGTGGCCACGGTTAATAAGAGCTAACCATAGATTAACCCCTTCATATACACACAGAGTAAAAACCACAGCACTCACCGCACCAGAAGCGGGGCTCAGCTATGCACTTACCACTCACAGGGTGGGGTGCATGTAACACTGCACTCTCCACCACAGAAGCGGGGTACACAGCTGTACTTACCACTCACAGGGCGGGGTGCATGTAGCCCATGACCACATCGCTCTAATAAATACAAACAGAGAACCCAGCACTCACCAAAGTAAACTCACTTATCCTCAACAATTCAATAAATAAATGATGGGGGTTTAGTTGGTGGATTGGCCAATGCACGGAAGCCTGTATACCGATTCAAGGTACCCCACCTTCATACAGGTCCTACACTATCACAGAGTCTTAAAACCTGACTACCACACTGCTGCATCATCTGCCTGCTAGGTGTAATGTGTGCCTGCCACAGACTATATGGCTTTTAAAGGCACACTAGTCACCTATTGCACTGGCTCAAAGATGATTGCTAAAAAACAGCTGAGACAGGTTCAGGATAATAAAGTCCACACAGGGGTGCATGAGAAAGCTAGTGGCCACGGTTAATAAGAGCTAACCATAGATTAACCCCTTCATATACACACAGATAAAAACCACAGCACTCACCGCACCAGAAGCGGGGCTCAGCTATGCACTTACCACTCACAGGGTGGGGTGCATGTAACACTGCACTCTCCACCACAGAAGCGGGGTACACAGCTGTACTTACCACTCACAGGGCGGGGTGCATGTAGCCCATGACCACATCGCTCTAATAAATACAAACAGAGAACCCAGCACTCACCAAAGTAAACTCACTTATCCTCAACAATTCAATAAATAAATGATGGGGGTTTAGTTGGTGGATTGGCCAATGCACGGAAGCCTGTATACCGATTCAAGGTACCCCACCTTCATACAGGTCCTACACTATCACAGAGTCTTAAAACCTGACTACCACACTGCTGCATCATCTGCCTGCTAGGTGTAATGTGTGCCTGCCACAGACTATATGGCTTTTAAAGGCACACTAGTCACCTATTGCACTGGCTCAAAGATGATTGCTAAAAAACAGCTGAGACAGGTTCAGGATAATAAAGTCCACACAGGGGTGCATGAGAAAGCTAGTGGCCACGGTTAATAAGAGCTAACCATAGATTAACCCCTTCATATACACACAGAGTAAAAACCACAGCACTCACCGCACCAGAAGCGGGGCTCAGCTATGCACTTACCACTCACAGGGTGGGGTGCATGTAACACTGCACTCTCCACCACAGAAGCGGGGTACACAGCTGTACTTACCACTCACAGGGCGGGGTGCATGTAGCCCATGACCACATCGCTCTAATAAATACAAACAGAGAACCCAGCACTCACCAAAGTAAACTCACTTATCCTCAACAATTCAATAAATAAATGATGGGGGTTTAGTTGGTGGATTGGCCAATGCACGGAAGCCTGTATACCGATTCAAGGTACCCCACCTTCATACAGGTCCTACACTATCACAGAGTGATATATGAAGGGGTTAGTCTATGGTTAGCTCTTATTAACCGTGGCCACTAGCTTTCTCATGCACCCCTGTGTGGACTTTATTATCCTGAACCTGTCTCAGCTGTTTTTTAGCAATCATCTTTGAGCCAGTGCAATAGGTGACTAGTGTGCCTTTAAAAGCCATATAGTCTGTGGCAGGCACACATTACACCTAGCAGGCAGATGATGCAGCAGTGTGGTAGTCAGGTTTTAAGACTCTGTGATAGTGTAGGACCTGTATGAAGGTGGGGTACCTTGAATCGGTATACAGGCTTCCGTGCATTGGCCAATCCACCAACTAAACCCCCATCATTTATTTATTGAATTGTTGAGGATAAGTGAGTTTACTTTGGTGAGTGCTGGGTTCTCTGTTTGTATATATATATATATATATATATATAGTTTGAAAGAAAAACTGCGGCACTCAGGGACTTGTGGTTGTATAAAAATGTATAAAAATACACAGCAGAAGACATCAACGTTTCGGGGTGTCTAACCCATTTGTCAAGATTCTCTTACATCTTGACAAAGGGGTTAGACACCCCGAAACGTTGATGTCTTCTGCTGTGTATTTTTAATACATTTTCATACAACCACAAGTCCCTGAGTGCCGCAGCTTTTCTTTCAAACTATCCATTATTGTTGCTGAGGGCACCGGGGCACATTACCTAGAGGAGGAGTGCCGGGCTTTACATGATCTACATCTATATATATATATATATATATATATATATATACACACATATTTATACACACACACAAAGAGGCTTGGCTAATCATTAGAGAGTGTATTGTCTGGACTCCTTAATATACATATACCGTAGTAAATACTACTAAATGCTAAACACTACTAGTCTATACATGATAATTGTGAATGCCAAATTGCTTTCTCACAAATATTTAAAATGCCCGCTCTTATATATATTGTAAACGCCTGCACCTCTTATTACCATATACAATAAAAGTGCGCTGTACATCACAAAACACTGCATCCCATAAGAGAAAACAATACACCCACACATTATCTGAGTTCCAAAGCTCATTGATGTATATATTTGTTATTAAAAGGATATGGATTCAATATATATTACAATGTACAGTATACCTATAATTACATGATTACAACTCACACAGTAAGCAGTTAAAACATACAGTTACAGTTATATACAGTTACATACAGTTACAGTTACATACAGTTACAGGCCAGCAATACAATACCATTCCCTTTATGCTTATGTCTCTCTCTTTCTGTAAAATCATGCTTGCACTCCATTTTACTCTGAGACCAAACAGCAACTGACTCCTGTGTGATCAAGTGGAAAAAAAACAATCTGTGCGCAAAAGAATCACAGATAAAACATAATTTGTTTTATTAATAATCCAATATTGGATAAATAAATATAATGTAATCTTTAGGAGTGACCACACAAAAACAATAATATAGCAATTGCCACTACTAAATTTAAAAGACCATCTATATCTCATAAGATGAACCAAAAAGGGATATCGCAGTCTTTCAGAGATGTAACTATTCTGAGCTGATGTAAATGTAATAATTCAGAATGTATTTCCCAAATCGCAGTCTCAATTCTGTGCACTGACTCAATAATTATAAAATGTCCACACAGGCTGGCCAGCCTGTATTTAAATGAGATGCATATTAGCTCACCAAACTTTATTCAAAAAGCCAGTTGATTGGTATGCAAAGTGTCTGTGAAACAGTTCTGGAACTTAAGCGTTGTAGAAAGAGTCACCATGCAGTTAGAACCGCTTACATACCATCCCAGTCAGGTAGCGTGGGTAATTAGAGAATGTCCCGTCCAGCTGAGCGGCACCTATCCTCCCGTGCCGCTGGTGTAAATAGCTGTTCACTGGGGATGTTGGCATCAGACAACCGTCTCATGCTGCCTCTCGCCGACACCCGCACTGGTTGTCTTGCCGGGATAACCCAGGACCTCCGCTGTCTCTGCTCCACGTACCGGCATTCGCCGTGCTGCCTGGGTGCTATCCAGATAGCACGGCTGGGTAGTCCTTTAGAGCCGGGATCAGATTCACGGAGTCCCTTGCAACGGGTTAGGATATATGATTGTTAATCAGCAATAGGGCAGTATCAGATGATCCAAATGAAGAGGTCACTCCAATGCCGTCACCTAACGCGTTTCTCGACCATTAGCCCCGGTTGTTTCATCAGAGGAAAATAGGATAAAGGAAGTTCCAGTCCGACTATATTTAAAGCCCCAAGATGATTATCTAAATACAAACAGCTGACAGACTTAATCAAACATGTGGATCAAGTTGAAATAATGTAGAAACCATGAAGTTTATACATGTGAATCCACACAGTAAATCCAAATACTATAATACTGAGGAATGGAATGGTGAATGAAGCATAAGTACATATACTATATCAATATATAATAACATATATTTTAAAAATTATAAAGGAAGTTTTTTTTATATATATATATATATATATATATATATATATATACACACACACATTAAATTTTTTTTTAAAATGTTACATAAATTACCAATCAATAATAATAAAAAATAATATATGAATAATATCTATCAAGATGTGATTTCATTCATTTTAAACTTTTAGCCTAAAAAACATATACACAATTAATTTTGTTTTTATTTTTATTTTTACAGTGAAGTATCGAGATAAATTAGAAAAATGTGTAATACAATAAATGGGTCGATCTGCGGAGTCGACGGAGGGGCGACCCACACATAGGAGAGATATATTTAGACTCATCCAGAATGTGTCCATCGCCCATCCGTCAAAACCACACACACAGCCCAAATACAATACCAATATCAGTACCGTATTGTACTAAAAAATATATATGTATGGTATAGTATTAACCCTATATAGATTAATTCTGTGAAAGTAAATCTGTGAAAAAATAAATACATGTGATAAACACCCTTAATTAGTATAAATTATATTTTATTGTATCTATGCATCTACATACATGCATGCACGTATAGCTACGTACATACACACGTGCACATGTACCCAAATAACCTAAATTCCTATAGTGATATGATCACGCTCAAAATACCTATAAATTACTAGATTACAGAACCCATGTTTTGCAAAACTATAATCTAGTAATTAGAAAGAGAGAGATCCAAGGATCTTTTCATTTATTAGTTTCTACTGAACACCAAATCCTTAGGGGGTCGTTTAACAGGTCCAAAGAATTAGACATTATTAAGTTCAACTGTATCGTTCAGACCTTGTGGAGATAGTGTTTGTAACTGGAAAATCCAAAAGGCTTCACGCTTACAAAGTCTGTTGAACCTATCACACCCCCTGACAGTGAGCTTAACTTGTTCAATCGCCCTTACTGTAAGACCTTTTAGGTTCCCCTTTTGACATAAATTAACATGATTAGAGAGAGTGTGTGTTTTCATGCCCTTCATAATATTGCGCCTATGTTCGAGAAATCGCATATGTAGGGGGTGTATAGTCCTACCTACATACTGAATTCCACAGTGACATTGAATTACATATATTACATAATTAGATCTACAATTAAGATAAGTAGTAATCTCGAATTTCTCCTTGGTTACATGTGAATCAATAGTAATACATTTATGATCAACATATGAGCACGTCAGACATCTGTCCTTCCCACATTTAAAGAACCCCTTTGGTTTAGGAGGTAATCTAAATATATGTTCTTTAGTGTCCACAGCAGATATTAAGGGCTCTCTTCTGAACATGCTTGGCGCTAATCTCTGTTTTAGATTTTGTGCTTTTTTAAAAACCACAGGGTTCTTATCCGAAAAGACACCTTCTAAAAAACAATCTTATTGTAAAATAGTGAAATTCTTGGAAATAATCCTCTTAATTTGACCCGCAGCTGAATTATATTGGGTAATAAATGTAGGTAATTGATCAGATCTCCTATCTTTTTGAAGTGTTCTATTATTAGAATTTAACATCAATGATCTGGAATGACTTGAAGTATGTTCTAATGCCTTATCAAGGAGGTGGGTTGGGTATCCTTGTTTAACAAATGACGTATACATGTCCTTGGCATGTAGATTAAATATTTCTTCAGAGGAACAGTTCCTTCGTAACCAAAGAAACTGACCTTTAGGAATGTTGTTCTTCCAAGGATTATAGTGACTGCTCTTATAATGTAAATAGTTACCACAATCCACCTCCTTGATATATGTGGCAGATTCTATTTTCCGATCCTTAATACAATTCATAATGTCTAAAAAATTTAGACTGATGGGACTATAATTATTCATAAATTTAAGACCCAACAAATTTAGATTAAGATGATTAGTGAAACCTACCAATGATCCAATGTCACCCTCCCAGATAATAAAAATATCATCGATGAACCTGCCATAGAGGACTAGATTTGCGCCAATGATGTTATTGAGAATATAACTATCCTTAAACCAACCTAAGAATAGGTTGGCAAACTTGGCGCGAATCTAGTCCCCATGGCAGTCCCTTTGTTCTGTAAATAGAACCGAGAAGCAAAGGAAAAATAATTATGTTCTAAAATAAATCTAATAGAAAGTAATATGAAATGACCTAAATTATCAGGAACTTCTGGATCTCGTGTCAAGTAATAATTAATGGCCACCAAACCCCATTCATGTGATATGTTCGTATATAAAGACTCTATGTCACATGTAGATAGTACATATCCATCTCCATAAATATCCATAAATATCCATAAATACTACTAAATGCTAAACACTACTAGTCTATGCATGATAATTGTGAATGCCAAATTGCTTTCTAACAAATATTTAAAATGCCCGCTCTAATATATATTGTAAACACCTGCACCTCTTATTACCATATACGATAAAAGTGCGCTGTACATCACAAAACACTGCATCCCATAAGAGAAAACAATACACCCACACATTATCTGAGTTCCAAAGCTCATTGATGTATATATTTGTTATTAAAAGGATATGGATTCAATATATATTACAATGTACAGTATACCTATAAATACATGATTACAACCCACACAGTAAGCAGTAAAAACATACAGTTACATACAGTTACAGTTACATACAGTGACAGGCCAGCAATACAATACCATTCCCTTTATGCTTATGTCTCTCTCTTTCTGTAAAATCATGCTTGCACTCCATCTTACTCTGAGACCAAACAGCAACTGACTCCTGTGTGATCAGCAATGTGTTATCTAGTTTTTTTGGGGGAGGGAACTTACTCATTCATGATGAGTCACTAGTCTCTTTGTATATGCTAATCAGGTTCAGCCTTGAAGACATCCAAAGGGCTGGCCTGAGCTTCCTGTCCACTACCTGTTTGGAATATCTATTGTTCTAATAGAAGTGATTTTAGCTTTTATACATTTAATCATAATTCCTTGTTGCAATGTCCTACAACTTAATAACAAGTATTAAGTTAATCTACACATTAATCTGGTTGCTTAAATACCAAATATGACAGGTGTATCTGGTTTCGTTCAAATAATACACATACATGACATTACTTCATTATATAATTTTAAATCATCATGATGTCTGGCGCTTGATATTATTATAGTTATGTACTGTATGAAATAAGTGTCAAATCCATCTCTGTGGCATGTCCGTGTAAATGCGTGTGTTACCATATATTGCTGTGCTCGCTGCGCGTATTTGCAAGTATAGCGACTTATGTGTGTGTAATTTGTATGTTCTTTTTATGTAATATTTTTGACTTCGACATAATGTACCAGTGGTGGAATGCACGACCGGAAGTTCTAATAGGAAGTACGTTCCACCCTCCATCTCTCTGTTGCTGTGCTTTACCAATTGAGTTACGGCCAGTAGCGGGACCCGGTTGAACGCATGACTGGAAGTCCGCGGCCGCTCGGTGGAACGCATGCCGGAAGCATGCGTTTCCACACCTTTGTGTTTATTAATAACTGTTTAAAATAGGTTTATTTGTTAATTCGCCTAGTGGGTTTACCATTGATAAAACCTGGCTCCTTTATAGTTAAAGAGCAGAGGCTAAATTGACTTCAGTTCCTTATCAACAAATCCGTGTTGATAGGATGTGATGTCATAGGTTGGAAGGTATAAGTAAGAGGCCCTGAACCCTCTCCCAGTCATTCACTGGATTGTGAGAGAGGTGTTTGCATCATTGTAAGTATCACCACTTTTTCATTGTTCCTACATAGTAATGGTTATTTGAATATAATGAACTTCTTAAAGGGTGCATTTTGTGCTATTAAATTTTATGTCCGTATGTATAAATGTATTATTGTAACCTTACCCACTTGGGGTCTTTGGATACAAGTTATTGTGGTAGTCTTTACCTTTCTAAAGATGATTCTAAAACCTATACATTCAAAATTCCTTAGGTACTTTACCTTCCTGATTTGATGCCAGCTATTTGTTTAAAAAAAATCCAGTGCTGTCATTCTTTGCATAATGCATTGGTATGTATTCCCCCCTTTTCTCTATTATGCACTGGTGAAATTCACCCAAAGCAGGGTTCTTACCCTTAAAAATCAATTAAAAATTCATTTTTCACTTTAGGTCTGCTATAGATCATAGGTCCAATTTTATTTGACCTTAACCTAAAAAGTCACCATTTAGAGATATTTGTCTCTTTTTCTCACCACCTGCTTATTTCTATATTTCACGTTCTGGCACTATAGTACTACAATTAAACTATTCACTGGTCGATTCATCTGAATCATTATAATAAATGATGTATTCACTTTTCCAAAGTCCTACCGTAATCACTTCATATCTAACCAATTGGTATGTATGGTTTGAAGAAACTATGTTTTGTTTATTGTTATTGTTTTAGTTTTTGCATCTTTATTGTTCAGATCTAGTACCCCTGAGGAAGTCCTATGCGACGAAACGCGTTGGATTCTTCGTTTGATCTATCAAACCGGTGCATACCGAATTTCTGCCAATAAGATACTGTACTCAGACTGAATGTCTATTTGTGATCTGTACAGCAAAGTCACTTATCTCTGTAAATGTTGTGAAATGAATGGTGATTATTGACTTTGTGATTAAACATTTTAATACAATGTTTTAAAGTATTTTTAGTAATTGTGAATAAGCTATTATTATTTTATCACTGTTATCGCCCTCAGATATGTTTTGTATATATATATATATATATATATATATATATATACACACATATATGTGCACACACAGAGTGTCGGACTGGGGAATGAAGGGCCCACCGGGGAAATGCAGTGGTAGGGGCCCATACTTAGGGGTGTAGTGAACCACCAAAGAGACTTGGCTAATCATTAGAGAGTGTATTGTCTGGACTCCTTGATAAATATATACCGTAGTAAATACTACTAAATGCTAAATACTACTAGTCTATGCATGATAATGTACCAGATTAACAACAGCAGTGCACTGTAGAAAATACACCATAGTCCTTTGCAGTCTAGTGTAACATATGTATAATGTATAATTCAAGTACATAGCCTGGAACCTGATACCTAGAGGAGGGGGTGGGCCCTCAGGCAGTGGGGCTTACCAGAGGTTTCCCCTGTACCCCTGTGGGCCAGTAAGACTTTGCACACACACATATATTCATACATGTGTGTGCATGTGTGTACGGAAACCACCCCATGAAAATCCTGTAAGTGCGAGAGTATATGTGCATCTTCAGTCACATGCTCCTTTTTTTAAATAACACATTTCAAGATACTGTCATACCCGGTACTCAAACCCCTAACCTCAAATTAACCAACATTGTAGATAGACAACCTACTTAATAGAGCTATTTGCTCCTGCATAAGAACGTTGTCAATTCTTAGTACTTATATGAACCTACTTGGAATTGTCAGTTTAAAGCCATTGCAGGTAGTAATAATAATAATAATAATAATTTTATTTATATAGTGCTCTTTCTCCAATAGGACTCATGGGGCTTAAAAGATAGAATCAACATAATATAGGTGCTGATTCAGACCTGATCGGTGCTGTGTAGTGTGTCGGCGTGTGCCAGACAGCCGACGGTTATCGTAACCCTGCGATCGCCTCTGCCTGATTGACAGGCAGAGACGGTCGCTTTTCGGGAGGGGGCGGGCCGGCGGCGTTTGGCCGCCGTTTAGGGGGCATGGTCCGGGCAACGTAGGCCTGCCCGGACCGTTGAGGGGGCGGGCCTTGATTGGGACTTTGATTGGGATGGGAAATTGTAAAACTATAATACCAATATAGATATAGATCTTACCATAGTACATACTATAAATCAGGAGTAATCATGAGGAGTAAACATCAGCATTCACACTACTACAGAACGCCAAGAGGCATTCCCCCTCCATAGACATCAACTAGATGCTGTATTCATAGTTTTTTTAAATAATATTTTTATTGAAACATATGCATAAGTATAAATTACATAGGCGGCAGATATATCACAGACATATTTGAAAAGTAATATAACAGATATAGCAGTACAATTATAACTCATGTTAGTTAACCAATTATAATACTGTAGATATAGTGTGCAATAGAATGCTAAATGCTTGTATATGAACAGGTCCATCTTAACAGCAGTGTAGGCCCCTGGGCAAATCAATGTACTAGGGCCCCTACCCGTCCTCCAGCGATAGGGGTGGGAGGTGCTATCAGCGGCAGCTTTGATGTCCTGCAGGCGGTAGGAGGTGTTCTATCTTCCGCTCAGCATGTAGGACCTGGATCAGTAATTTCTGCTAATTACTCCTTTACTGCACAGATGGTGGGAGATGGGGCGGGAGGGAAAACACTAAACTGTAGAAGGGGCATTGGGCTGAATGAAGGGGCCCCGGTACATGACTTCCAGGTTGGTAGGGGGTGTTTAATACGCAGGGGAGGGGAAGATACTGGAGTGGTCTTAATATTCATCATTTTCCAGTGGGAGGGCAGCTTGCTTGTCTGCAGATTTCTCCAGTTCCTGGAAATATATTTCGTAGCTTTTGATGGGATACAAATCTACAGAATCCCACCTTTCAGGAGATACTGGGGACACCTTTCTGGAGGTACTGAGGACACCTTTCAGGAGGTACTGGGGACACCTTTCAGGAGGTACTGGGGACTTGGGGATCAGAGTTCAGGAGCCAGAGCAATCCACAGACTAAAATATAAAACTGCATACCAGGCGTGTGGAGCTGGAGCAGGGACCGGCTGCTGGATGGCTGATATCTCTGGTTCTGGGCATAGTAGAGACAAGCTGCCAGTGTCCACTAACAGGGGAGAGTCCCAGCTTTTTGGAGAATACCCTCAGAAACACTCTAAACTCCGAATACACTGAAATACTCTAAGTCAGACAGAATACGAGATATCTGGCTGGGAAGAGCAATTAACAGGTTTGGATGGGGACCACTGCTTTGGAGCCAGATATCTCTGGTTCCCTAGGGCTGATTTTCAAAAATATGGAACCCCAGCTATCAGTCTAGGGCCCTGATACTCCTGGGGCCCTTGGGCAAGTGCCCATTTAGCCCATAATAAAAGACGGCCCTGTATATGAAACACTATGAAAACTAGTGATGAGCGGGTTCGGATCCTCGGGATTCGAACCCACCCGAACTTCACCTTTTTTCTCACGGGTCCGAGCGACTCGGATCCTCCCGCCTTGCTCGGTTAACCCGAGCGTGACCAAACGTCATCATCCCGCTGTCGGATTCTCGCGAGATTCGGATTCTATATAAGGAGCTACGCGTCGCCGCCATTTTTCACTCGTGCATTGGAAATGATAGTGAGAGGACGTGGCTGGCGTCCTCTCACTTTGTTCAGGGGGCTGCAAATATCTTTGTTCTGGGGACCAGCAGTATTATAGGAGGAGTGCAGTGCAGAGTTTTGCTGACCAGTGACCACCAGTATTATACGTTCTCTGCCTGAAAAACGCTCCATATCTGTGCTCAGTGTGCTGCATATATCTGTGCTCACACTGCTTTATTGTGGGGACTGGGGACCACCAGTATATTATATAGGAGGAGTACAGTGCAGAGTTTTGCTGACCAGTGACCACCAGTATTATACTTTCTCTGCCTGAAAAACGCTCCATATCTGTGCTCAGTGTGCTGCATATATCTGTGTTCACACTGCTTTATTGTGGGGACTGGGGACCACCAGTATATTATATAGGAGGAGTACAGTGCAGAATTTTGCTGACCAGTGACCACCAGTATTATACGTTCTCTGCCTGAAAAACGCTCCATATCTGTGCTCAGTGTGCTGCATATATCTGTGCTCACACTGCTTTATTGTGGGGACTGAGGACCACCAGTATATTATATAGGAGGAGTACAGTGCAGAGTTTTGCTGACCAGTGACCACCAGTATTATACGTTCTCTGCCTGAAAAACGCTCCATATCTGTGCTCAGTGTGCTGCATATATCTGTGCTCACACTGCTTTATTGTGGGGACTGGGGACCACCAGTATATTATATAGGAGGAGTACAGTGCAGAGTTTTGCTGACCAGTGACCAGTGAACACCAGTATTATACGTTCTCTGCCTGAAAAACGCTCCATATCTGTGCTGCATTGTAGTATATAGTAGGAGTACAGTGCATAATTTTGCTGACCACCCGTATATAATATATAGCAGTACGGTACAGAAGGCCAATGCTCTACCTACCTCTGTGTCGCCAAGTATACTATCCATCCATACCTGTGGTGCATTTCAGTTGTGCGCAGTATATATAGTAGTAGGCCATTGCTATTGATCTATTACTGGCATAAAATTCCACACATTAAAAAATGGAGAACAAAAATGTGGAGGGTAAAATAGGGAAAGATCAAGATCCACTTCCACCTCGTGCTGAAGCTGCTGCCACTAGTCATGGCCGAGACGATGAAATGCCATCAACATCGTCTGCCAAGGCCGATGCACAATGTCATAGTAGAGAGCATGTAAAATCCAAAAAAATAAAGCTCAGTAAAATGACCCAAAAATCTAAATCTAAATCGTCTGAGGAGAAGCGTAAACTTGCCAATGTGCCATTTACGACACGGAGTGGCAAGGAACGGCTGAGGCCCTGGTCTATGTTCAAGGCTAGTGGTTCAGCTTCACCTGAGGATGGAAGCAGTCATCCTCCTGCTAGAAAACTTAAAAGAGTTAAGATGGCAAAAGCACAGCAAAGAACTGTGCGTTCTTCTAAATCACAAATCCCCAAGGAGAGTCCAATTGTGTCGGTTGCGATGCCTGACCTTCCCAACACTGGACGGGAAGAGGTTGCACCTTCCACCATTTGCACGTCCCCTGTAATTGCTGGAAGGAGCACCCGCAGTCCAGTTCCTGATAGTCAAATTGAAGATGTAACTGTTGAAATACACCAGGATGAGGATATGGGTGTTGCTGGAGCTGGGGAGGAAATTGACAAGGAGGATTCTGATGGTGAGGTGGTTTGTTTAAGTCAGGCACCTGGGGAGACACCTGTTGTCTGTGGAACGAATATGGTCATTAACATGCCTGGTCAAAATACAAAAAAAATCACCTCTTCGGTGTGGAATTATTTCAACAGAAATGCGGACAACTGGTGTCAAGCTGTGTATTGCCTTTGACAAGCTGTAATAAGTAGGGGTAAGGACGTTAACCACCTAGGAACATCCTCCCTTATACGTCACCTGGACCGCATTCATCAGAAGTCAGTGACAAGTTCAAAAACTTTGGATGACAGCGGAAGCAGTCCACTGACCACTAAATCCCTTCCTCTTGTAACCAAGCTCCTGCAAACCACACCACCAACTCCCTCAGTGTCAATTTCCTCCTTACACAGGAAAGCCAATAGTCATGCAGGCCATGTCACTGGCAAGTCTGACGAGTCCTCTCCTGCCTGGGATTCCTCCGATGCATCCTTGAGTGTAACGCCTACTGCTGCTGGCGCTGCTGTTCTTGCTGCTGGGAGTCGATCGTCATCCCAGAGGGGAAGTTGGAAGACCACTTGTACTACTTCCAGTAAGCAATTGACTGTCCAACAGTCCTTTGCGAGCAAGATGAAATATCACAGCAGTCATCCTGCTGCAAAGCGGATAACTCAGGCCTTGGCAGCCTGGGCGGTGAGAAACGTGTTTCCGGTATCCATCGTTAATTCACAGGCAACTAGAGACTTGATTGAGGTACTGTGTCCCCGGTACCAAATACCATCTAGGTTCCATTTCTCTAGGCAGGCGATGCCGAAAATGTACACATACCTCAGAAAAAGAGTCACCAGTGTCCTAAAAAATGCAGTTGTACCCAATGTCCACTTAACCACGGACATGTGGACAAGTGGAGCAGGGCAGACACAGGACTATTTGAGTGTGACAGCCCACTGGGTAGATGTATTGCCTCCCGCAGCAAGAACAGCAGCGGCGGCACCAGTAGCAGCATCTCGCAAACGCCAACTCGTTCCAAGGCAGGCTACGCTTTGTATCACCGCTTTCCAGAAGAGGCACACAGCTGACAACCTCTTACGGAAACTGAGGAACATCATCGCAGAATGGCTTACCCCAATTGGACTCTCCTGGGGATTTGTGACATCGGACAACGCCACCAATATTGTGCGTGCATTACATGTGGGCAAATTCCAGCACGTCCCATGTTTTGCACATACATTGAATTTGGTAGTGCAGAATTATTTAAAAAACGACAGGGGCGTGCAAGAGATGCTGTCATTGTCCCGAAGAATTGCGGGCCACTTTCGGCATTCAGCCACCGCGTGCCGAAGACTGGAGCACCAGCAAACAGTCCTGAACCTGCCCTGCCATCATCTGAAGCAAGAGGTGGTAACGAGGTGGAATTCAACCCTCTATATGCTTCAGAGGATGGAGGAGCAGCAAAAGGCCATTCAAGCCTATACATCTGCCTACGATATAGGCAAAGGAGGGGGAATGCACCTGACTCAAGCGCAGTGGAGAATGATCTCAACGTTGTGCAAGGTTCTGCAACCCTTTGAACTTTCCACACGTGAAGTCAGTTCAGACACTGCCAGCCTGAGTCAGGTCATTCCCCTCATCAGGCTTTTGCAGAAGAAGCTGGAGACATTGAAGGAGGAGCTAAAACAGAGCGATTCCGCTAGGCATGTGGGACTTGTGGATGGAGCCCTTCATTCGCTTAACCAGGATTCACGGGTGGTCAATCTGTTGAAATCAGAGCACTACATTTTGGCCACCGTGCTCGATCCTAGATTTAAAACCTACGTTGTATCTCTCTTTCCGGCAGACACAAGTCTGCAGAGGTTCAAAGACCTGCTGGTGAGAAAATTGTCAAGTCAAGCGGAACGTGACCCGTCAACAGCTCCTCCTTCACATTCTCCCGCAACTGGGGGTGCGAGGAAAAGGCTAAGAATTCCGAGCCCACCCGCTGGCGGTGATGCAGGGCAGTCTGGAGCGAGTGCTGACATCTGGTCCGGACTGAAGGACCTGCCAATGATTACTGACATGTCGTCAACTGTCACTGCATATGATTCTGTCACCATTGAAAGAATGGTAGAGGATTATATGAGTGACCGCATCCAAGAAGGCACGTCAGACAGTCCGTACGTATACTGGCAGGAAAAAGAGGCAATTTGGTGGCCCTTGCAGAAACTAGCTTTATTTTACCTAAGTTGCACCCTCCCCTCCAGTGTGTACTGCGAAAGAGTGTTTAGTGCAGCCGCTCACCTTGTCAGCAATCGGCGTACGAGGTTACTTCCAGAAAATGTGGAGAAGATGATGTTCATCAAAATGAATTATAATCAATTCCTCCGTGGAGACATTCACCAGCAATTGCCTCCAGAAAGTACACAGGGACCTGAGATGGTGGATTCCAGTGGGGACGAATTAATAATGTGAGGAGGGGGATGTACACAGTGAAAGGGGTGAGGAATCGGACGATGAGGTTGAGGTGGACATCTTGCCTCTGTAGAGCCAGTTTGTGCAAGGAGAGATTGATTGCTTCTTTTTTGGTGGGGGCCCAAACCAACCAGTCATTTCAGTCACAGTCGTGTGGCAGACCCTGTGGCTGAAATGATGGGTTTGTTAAAGTGTGCATGTCCTGTTTATACAACATAAGGGTGGGTGGGAGGGCCCAAGGACAATTCCATCTTGCACCTCTTTTTTCTTTCATTTTTCTTTGCATCAAGTGCTGTTTGGGGACTATTTTTTTGAAGTGCCATCCTGCCTGACACTGCAGTGCCACTCCTAGATGGGCCAGGTGTTTGTGTCGGCCACTTGGGTCGCTTAGCTTAGTCATCCAGCGACCTCGGTGCAAATTTTAGGACTAAAAATAATATTGTGAGGTGTGAGGTGTTCAGAAAAGACTGAAAATGAGTGGAAATTATGGTTATTTTGGTTAATAATACTATGGGATCAAAATGACCCCCAAATTCTATGATTTAAGCTGTTTTTGAGGGTTTTTTGTAAAAAAAAAAAACGAATCCAAAACACAACCGAATCCGACAAAAAAATTTCAGGGAGGTTTTGCCAAAACACGTCCGAATCCAAAACACGGCCGCGGAACGAAATCCAAAACCAAAACACAAAACCCGAAAAATTTCCGGTGCACATCTCTAATGAAAACCCATGTAAGGGGCATAAAAGTTATCTTACTAAGATACTAATATTGTGAAATGTAAAGCAATTAAAATAAAAGAATTACAATATTTTTCTAAAAAAAATGACTAAATAAAATGTATAGTGTACTAGAAGGGTATGAAACATAGTTAATATAAAAAATGCAAGGGACTCATACTGTAAATTAAAATATTACACAGATTGAATAGGTTAATGCAAGTACACAACTACTGTATGAAGAGTTAACAGCGCACAAATCAGGCTATATGGAAAAATATACACTGTATCAACACAAACCCATTGTCAAACAATGTGTATAGACTTTGATCCATTTAGTGATTAATATCATGTTTCATCCTAAAATTTAAAGATTAAACAAATAAATAAATAAACTCATCTACAGTATATATTCTTTGGCAATATACAGTACAGATGTTAGCCATGACTACACCACTAGGTGGCGCTGTGACTCTGTAAATGCATGTGTTGCATCTCAGACACTAAAAAAAAATGTCTGTAACTGAAATATTTCTACTACCTGTGTGTTCTTCTTTGTGGAGATATTGTAGGATTCCAGCAGTTAATAACATGCTTATATTGCATGTACAGTATAGTGTATATTTAGTGTACATGAGATGGCAACAAGGCAGGGTGTTGCAGGCAGAGCCGGCCCTAGCCAATTTGATGCCCTAGGCAAAATTTTGTCTGGTGCCCCCTAGCTCCGCCGCTAGTTCTGCATCTGTACCTGCAACGCTCAGGTAGTGGGGCCCACCGGGGGGTTACCCTGTGGGCCAGTTCAACTCTGCACACTGCCACACAGTAATGCCCATAATACACATAATGCCACACAGTAATGCACCTTACACATATGCCCCACATTAGTAATGCCCATAATACACATAATGCCACACAGTAATGCACCTTACACATATGCCCCACATTAGTAATGCCCATAATACACATAATGCCACACAGTAATGCACCTTACACATATGCCCCACATTAGTAATGCCCATAATACACATATACTGCCACACAGTAATGCACCTTACACATATGCCCCACATTAGTAATGCCCATAATACACATATACTGCCACAGATACTGCCACACTTGCTGGTTATACAAAAAGATCAGTATCAAACATGTAGAAACTGTCCATTCTCTGCACTATTTAGTGTGTTTGCTGGTGTCTGTTACTCCCGTTAACTGCATGCCCTTTACTTTATACTGTGGGAGCTAAATGCTCTGCCCTCCAGTCTGATGTGTCCAAAAGTCACACTGCACTGATGTTTCATATAGAAATAGCACAACGCAACTTACTGACCACGTTACAGTGCTAGATGGCAGGGGAATTTTACGGTATGGACTGACTAGGAAATAAAGTGTGGGGAGAACACTGCCCATGTTATGTCCCTGCAGACACCTGGGGTTTGCACAGGGATAAGGGACACACACAGGATGGCAGGGTCCCCCTCCCCCATGTGCACAAGCAGTATAGGTGATGTCAGGTTTCTGTGAAGCAGTCTTCCAAAATACACATGTGGTATCATAAGGAGCCATCCAGTAATAACCTTATATAGTCAGTCAAAATGTCACAGGTCCAGGAATTGCATTTACTGGGCTTCTGCTGTCTGTCTGAGGTCTCACAAGTCAGGGGCATTCAAGCATGTCGGAGGAAGTTTAAGGCACAGTGTGCATTTTTTTTGACAAATGTAAACAGCAGTGTATACAAGTACTGATTGAATACATTTGGAAAGTAACAGTTAGTTTGCGGACTGTCCCTCTCAGCATGAGATACTGCAGGGACATGCTTGGATGCCCCTAGACATGCTTGAATGCCCTAGGCAAATGCCTAGCCTGCCTATAGCTATTAGCTAAGGCCGGCTCTGGTTGCAGGTCAAATATTATTATATCAAGAATGAATTCTCCCCCAGTAATATGTTCATATTCATAGTATTTATAGAAACTTCAACTTGAACAGTCAGTGTTACATACGTATGTAGGAAACTGCTAAGATAAGTATATATAATGCCGTCAATCTTGGGAACAGAAATTGTCCTAGCGACAGATGCTTCTACACAGCTTTCGTTAAGAACAGTGTGATATATCCCAGCATTATAGAAAACTGATCAAATGTGACATCCTGGTAGTTTTGCCAAGAGTGGGAGTAACATCATTATATACATCAGCTACGGATTTAACCCTCCGTCAGGCACACCTCTGGGACTCCCAGGTTCAGGCGCAGTGCGCCTGACAGGCGCCTGTTAGAAAATCGGCATTAGCACCTAATTAACTCAATTCTAACGCTCTTACGACCTGATCGCACGCTAGGTTTTTTCGCTGCGCTGAGATCAGGTCAGAACTGCGCATGCATATGCACCGCAATGCGCAGGCGCGTCGTACAGGTACAAAGCGAATCGTTGCTGAGTGATGGATTTAACAAAGAATCCATTCACACAGCCGATCGCAAGGAGATTGACAGGAAGAGGGCGTTTGTGGGTGGCATCTGACCATTTTCTGGGAGTGTCTGAAAAAACGCAGGCGTGTCCAAGCGTTTGCAGGGCCGGTGTCTGGCGTCAATTCCGGGCCCTGACAGGCTGAAGTGATCGCAGCGGCTGAGTAGGTCCTGGGCAACTCAGAAACTGCAAAAGATCTTTTTGTACCGCTCGGCTGCACATGCGATCGCACACTTGTACAGCTAAAATACACTCCCCCATAGGCGGCGACTATCTGATCTCAGAGCTGCAAAATAGCTAGCGAGCGATCAACTCGGTATGACCCCCTTAAAAGTGATCAGTGACCTTCATTAGGACGTACAGAGAGAGAAATCGTAGGTTTTACTGGCTATTCCAGCAGAAAATCGGAAGCAAAGAAGAGAAAACAGGAACAGGAGTATAAGTCTGGGCGCAGTGCGCCTGAGAGGCCGCCCCGGACAAACCTACATATTTCCACAAGATATCCACAACCTTTGTAATTTTCATTCATAAAATGAGCAAAATAAACAATTAATAGATGAAAATAAAAGGAAAAACGAACCTTCAAAAGTCGGAGGAGTTTGGGCGCAGTGTGTCTGAGAGGCCAGGCGGGTCACTACTGCACCCCATGCAGGCGGGAACACTGACTAGGGGGGGATTTACAACTGCACCTAGAGATAGGAAGGTACTAGGAGGGACAGGCCCCTGCGCCCCCTTGGGGCGAAGAGGGGAGCGAAAACAGTTTTGCGGCGCTTGTCAGGCCAATTGCGCCTAACTGAGGGTTAATATGATGCAGCATCTGATGGAAATGGAGATAAAGAGCAACATTTGAGTTTTACTTAGACAAGTTAAGATTTTTTCTTTAAATAGCAAATAAAAGTAAATACAGAATATAAAGTTTGTATCTGTCTATGGAGACAATGGGGGAGTTGTACCAAGCATTGGAGAGCTGTGTTTGAAAACTGTCAGTTAGGGGCTGATTGGTTGGTATTTTATCTCTCCCCACTTTATCAATCTTCATCTGCTCCTATATGTGCAGATGTGTTAGGAACTTCGGATTGCACATGGGTAGTAAAGTGCAATGTACAGTAACTCTGGCTTTCACTCAGGGATCAAGGTGTCAGGAATTCAAAATGACACATTGGTAGCACAGTGCCAGAAACTCGGTATTGCACTCGGCATGCAGATGGTCAAGAGCATACAAATAGTAGTATACAGCAAGGAACTTATGGCCTAATTCAGCATCATACGCTGAAGTGCTAAAATTGCGATTTGCTGCTTTCAGCACTTTAGCACATATGTGCACGCCGGCAACAACACCATAGTTTGTGGTCAGCGACACACCGTTTAGGGGGCGCAGTCCTGACAATGGAGGTGCGTCCGGACCGTTTGTGTGGTGGGTTGCGGTGACCCTAAAGATGGCTTCCTGACGGCTGCCTTCGCAGCTAGGCTGTGGAGGCAGAGGGCTACCCTAATCATGCAAGTGCTGTGCTGCTGAGTGAAGCATCTGCATGCAAGCATCAGCATAAACTCAACAAATATCTGGCCCTGATTGTGAGGGTTGAGCTCTGACCATTAGGAGAACAGAATGACAATCCTTGGAATGGAGAGAGTTAAACCTCCTGGGCTGGGGGGTGGATCATTATGGTATGACAGGTTATGGCCAATTAGGGAGTCAGGGGTGGTGTTAGTGAATACATTTGGTTGTATCTGGGTGGTAGTGTCTCTTTACTTTTGCCTTCCCACCCTCCCGCCCTGTTCATTTTAATTATTATCATTGGTGTTTTGGTTTAAGGTTGTTGGCGGTGGTTTTTCTCGTTAGCTATTTTTTGGCGGAAAAGAGCGGCAGGTTCTCGTGTTTGAGTTATTAGTCACAGTTTTTAGGAGGTTTGGTCCTGTTTAGGTGCATTTACCTTTGTTGACTGTTATATCTGCTGGACCACCCTTCAGGGGGCAGCGTCATCACCCTTCAGGGTGGGTAGTCAAGGTAGAAGGTCTGAGTGGATACCTAGGTTTGGATGGTAGTTTGATTTTGATTGGGCTAGATTTAATTAGATTGGGGTTTTGTTGATGGATTTCAGCCGTTCTTTTTCTGCCACCATACTCTGAGATTAACTATGCAAATTAATATCATTTCATCAGGTTTTCTCTAGGCAATAGAGTATTAATAAATAGCTAACAACTTTCTGCCAAAATACAAGTCTCTGTGTCGTTATTTTATAGTATAAGTTGCTTTGAATGTTTTACTGTCATGAAAGGGGTAAGCCCATCAGCCTTTAGGAGGTTTAACAGTAATATAGTGACATGTTTCACATGATCTGCCAAGCAGCTTTTGCACAGCGTTAATTTTGACAAGGATTTTAAATTTAGTTTTAGTCTCTTACTTTTAGTTTGTTTAAAGTCACAGTATAGTCTCTTTTTTGCTTTGTTTTAGTTAAGATTTAGTCAGTGGATCACAGTTTTCATTTTAGTCTTCTTTTTAGTCAACGTTTCAGTCATAACTTTTGCAAACAGTTTAAAGATACCGTAATGGATTTTGCTGAAGAGCATTTCTCTAAAATTGCCTTGAGAAGTTTGCATACCTTTAACTATGTGTTTTGTAATCTAGACTCAGTAGGCTGAGAATGTGTTACATATGCCGCTTTCAGATCGCAAATGCCGGATCTCACCCGGTAAGAGAAACGTGTCCTTACCGGGTGGGATCCGGCATTTGCTCTTCTCTGCTGGCTTTCCGACCCGGCAATATAATGGGTCGGTTGCCATAGCAGTGGGGGGCGCAGCAGCAGCAGGGGCGGGGGTGGAGCCGGCGCTGGGAGATAAGCTCATCTCCTGCGCCGCCTCTCCCTATGCTGTGAATGGGAGCCGTGTCGCATCGGAACGGCTCCCATTCACACTGCGCCTGACCCGGTATTCAACCCGGTAATAACCCTTCTTTTTAACCGGGTTGAATTACCGGGTCAGGCGACCCGCTAATTCGGCAAAGGAGCTTTCACATCGCACACTGACCCGTTTTGACACGGCAATATGCCGTGTCGATACCGGGTTATTTGTGCGATGTGAAAGGGGTATTACTGAGTCAGACTTACCATTGTGCTCATATATATCATTAGTAATCTAGGCTCAGCAGGCTGATTACAGGAATTAGCATTCAGTGATGTCTCACTTACCGGCGCGCTGGTGTGCAGGCCTCCGGAGGTCACGGCCCCAGTCTGCGGCTGTATGAGCATCCTGTCTGCGGAGCGCAGTACCCACTATTGTGGTGAACCCCTTAAGTCCATTCTGCGGGTGCCCTCCTGTGTACCGGCCATCTGCACAGCATGGGTGCCGCCATGACACTTGGGGTCAGCTGACCGGAGAGCACTCAATCCTGTGCTGTTATTGCTCACATGATCCAAGTATCCAATGACTGCCGACCAGGGGGTATAAGTCCAGAGCATCGGCTCAGTCTCATCACCTTGGACAATGCGTCGCATTGCGTCTCCTGGTTCCAGTTTCCAATCTCCAGTTTCCAGACTTCAATCTCCTGTTTCCAGCAATCTCCTATTTCTGGCATCTCCAAGTGATCTCCTGGTTCCAGTATTCCTGTGGAACTACAGGTCCCAGCATTTACTTCAGCTCTAACTTCTGCTTCAGTCAGCCTCCACCTTTTGCAGTAAGAGGCTTTCTTCAGGTGCTATTCATTATCCTCACCTGTGTATGGTTAACTTGCATTCAGCATTGTGCTATGACATCTGGCACTTAATACAACCACTTCATATGTGTTTCAAGTTGTCTCCTGCTTAACCTTGCTTGGTTGTGGACTTTGCATTACAAACTGACTGTGTGGAGTATCGTTGCTGGTTTCCAAACCAACTGTGGGAGTGATCACCATCTGATTGCCATACTAGTTTCCAGACTAGTTCATTGCCTGTATTTCATTGCCTAATTACTGCACTGGTTTCCAGACCAGCTAAATACCTGTGACTGTTTATTTCATCGTTGTCAGCATTTTTTGTACCATTCATGTCAAGTTTATTTATCTGCTTCGATTACTGTTTATACACGTGAGCATTTAATAAACATCATTGCGCACATGCCTCCTCGGTTTCTCCATCGCACCACCACTTACCCACTAGTGCCCCCTCTGGGGACAGACATAACCACAAATCTGACAGCTGAGAATGTGTTACATTCCGAGTCTGACTTACAGTAGTACTCCCATGGGGTCGCAGTTAAAACGCTGCCAGACGGGATCCTGGCAGCCAAAATACTGATGCTGAAATCCCAACTTGCGGCCAGAATACTAACGTCAAAATGCAGACGAAGTTGGGATTCCCAATGTCAAAATACAGACGCCTAGAATCCTAATCGTTCTTTCAGCAGGACGCACTTGGTTCCTGCCACGGGAGGAGGTTAGGTTTAGGCATTAGAAGGGGAGTTCGGGTGTAGGGATAAGAAGGTTAGGGTTAGGTGCTGGGGAGGGAGGGTTAGGTTTAGGAACTTAGAAGGGGAGGTTAGGGTTAGGCACCAAGCGGGGAGGGTTAGGTTTAGGCAGCAGGGAAGGGAGGGTTAGGGTTAGATACCCACGGGGAGGGTTAGGGTTAGATACCCGCGGGGAGGGTTAGGGTTAAGCACCCACAAGGGAGCGTTATGACAGGGGACAAAGGAAGTTTAGGGTGTTAACTATGGGGCTGTTGGGATTTTTATGGTCAGGATGCCGATGTCGGTATTCTGACCGCTGGCATCCCATCCATTGGGATTACAAACTGAACTCCTTCCACGTATTTTATACAAATGAATGCCTAAGTTTGTTAGGACAAACAAGTGCAATACACAATCATATCTCCTTCACAGCCGGTCATTTCTTTTTTTTTTTGCAAATGCGTAGATTACCTAATTGTTCTTTCAAAATGTAAAGCCCTGCTTCCAGAGTCATTTTTGACAAGGATTTGGCTAACTGTCCCGCCGGAGCCTATCCTATTACCCCCGATAAGCCAGCGTGAGCGGTGGCTTATCAGGGGTTACCTGATGCTGCACCAGGTGCCGGCTGCTGACAGCTCCCAGTGCTGTGCTGCTCCTCCGACAACCCCCCCCCCCCCAGTCACATGGCCACTTCCCATCATTTGACCGCTGCTGGGGTCATGGGAGAGGGGGGGACGTGGTCACGGCGCTGCCCCGGTTTCTCCGCCGGGGTTCACCGCTCCAAATGGCAGCTTCCGGGCAGTGGCACCATGCCTGCAGTCCCAGCCTGCTGCTACTGCATTGGCCATGGGACACTGCAGGTTTTCCCGGTCATTGGGGATTTGGTTTCACCAGCCTCAGGCAGGTGAAACCAAATCCCCAGAAACAGCCCCGTCTTCGTGCGAAAACGGGGCTGTTTCTACCGAATATACACAGATTTCACTGAACTTGTGTGTTTTCGGGAGAAAGGGCATTTTCTGAGAGGCGATCAATCTGGATAGCCTGTAAAAAAAAAAAAACGTTGAAACATCGGGAAAAATTGGGAAAAACATACCTTTTTCGCACCTGATGTTTTACCGAGGCTAATAGGATATCCCACGTAAGCTGGCCATACACCTAAAGATTTATTGTCAGATCTGGCTGGTTGGAATGAAAATCTGGGAATACTGTATATGGAAGCAAATTATTGACCATTTGCTCTTAAATGCCGTAAAACTGACAAAAACGGTCGTTCAAACAAATTGTTAAATCAAATGGATTTAACCAATTTGTCTGACTATTTTGTCTGTTTTCCAGTGTTTGGGAACAAATGGATAGTTGTCATTTGCTCTTATCCATTACCAGATTTTCATTCCAACCAGCCAGATTGGGCAATAAATCTTTAGGTGTATGACCAAGTCGCTTATTTGTTTATTTGCTTTGTTTTAGCCAAGATTTAGGGGGTCATTCCGACCCGTTCGCTCGCTGCGTTTTAACGCAGCAGAGCGAACGGGTTTCTGCTGCGCATGCGCTGGCTCTGTAGTGCACCTGCGCATGCAGGACGACCAAAGGCCGTAGCAGGATAGCGATCACCTCTGCCTGATTGACAGGCAGAGGTGATCGATGGGTGGGAGGGGGCGAAATGGCGGCGTTTGGCCGCCATTTCGTAGGCGCGGTCTGGCCGTCAAAGTGGCCGGACCGAACGGGGAGCGGGCCACAGCGGCTGTGTGACGTCATTTTTAGTTAAACTTTTCGTCGACAAAACACGGCTCTTGTATGATCAAAATATTTACAATTCCATATGGCCGTGGTTACAAATTGACACATAAAGGAATCAGCAAAAGTGGATCTCGCAGCTTCATGTTACTTGACATAGAAAATTGCACCTAGCGCACTCAGGGCCTAATTCACTAAGAATTCACTAAGATATGCAATTGCAAAGTTTTTTGTATTTGAAGTGCTGCCCTGAATGGTAAAATTTGCCCACCGATACAATCGCAACTCTGCATAAGCAGTTGCAGAAATGCGATCTATATGCAAGTACCATCAACAGTTACGGTTGACACATGCATACTCAGAATACTGACAATACTGCAGATGCAGTCGCATGGGCGCTATGTTTTTAATCGCAATCGATTGCAACTGATGTCACATATAAGCCCCTTAAACGGCCTTTACAATCCTGGTTTTTCCAACCACTCCACACAAATGCCTGTTACCTTTCACAAATGGTCACTTCCTGTCAATCACTCTGCGAACGCATTTCACTGAGGCGTTCGCAATGTGGCTTTCACATACTTGCAATGCATTCGCAGCGCATGCGCATTCTACAGATAATCGGCTGCTTTGCATTTTTGCTATCAGGCAATCCATGCGGAATAAGGCCCTCGGGGAACTGCTGCTGAAAGCATGCTTTTGCTTTTAATATGAAATATTTTAGGAAGCATTATATTAGCATTGCAGTAGCTGTCAATCTTCTATCAGGGAAAGGCAATTATGGTGAAACTCAATTTCATTTTAATGATATACTGTATAGCTATTACAATGTGTCACAGTACTTTGAATTCATAGAGTTATATGTTGCAAACATTCAAGTTTCCAGCAGTTTCCAGCATACACATTACATATTCAAAGCCTATAGGGAAAAAAGAAACATTTGCAACTTAACCTGTTTCCTATTAAAATAACAGATATCACACTGTGCACATCACAATACTGACGGAGCTCCCTCTAACCAGGCCATCATACATTTCAGCAAAAATATAATATATGCTAATTGCTAAAACTGCTCATTATTCTACAGATCTATAGCAGCGCCTGTTTACGTGAATCACCCGCTCAATATCCACGCGGACCCTGGTAGTTGCGGACATGAAAGGCAGAATACTTTAAACTGTGCAAGGAAGATTAGAAGATTCTATATTCCAGCACAGAAGAAGTTTACACGCCAGTTTTAACATCACTACATTGAATACCAAAGAGGACACTCGGTTAATTCCCTTTTCAAATGCCTCCAGTTTAAGAACAGTGAGCTTCCTAAAAGAATTCTGACCCCTGCCAATAGATTTAAGTGGTTATTAACCTTACTGCACAATGGGCGTCATTCCGAGTTGATCGCTCGCTAGCAAATTTTAGCAGCCGTGCAAACGCTATGCCGCCGCCCACTGGGAGTGTATTTTAGCTTAGCAAACGTGCGAACGAAAGGATCGCAGAGCGGCTCCAAAGCTTTTTTGTGCAATTTTAGAGTAGCTCAAAACCTACTTGCGATCACTTCAGACTGTTCAGTTCCTGTTTTGACGTCACAAACACGCCCTGCGTTCGCCCAGCCACGCCTGCGTTTTTACTGGAACGCCTGCGTTTTTTCGAACACTTCCTGAAAACGGTCAGTTTACACCCAGAAACGCCCACTTCATGTCAATCACTCTGCGGTCAGCAGTGTGACTGAAAAGCTTCGCTAGACCCTGTGTGAAACGACATAGTTCGCTGTAATAGTACGACGCGGGTGCACATTGCACCGCATACGCAAGCGCAGAAGTGCCATTCTTTTGCCTCATCGCTGCACAGCGACCAAATGCAATTAGCGATCAACTCGGAATGACCACCAGTGTAAAGTATTATAGGGCTACTGTAATTCAGAGTTGCGCGCAAACCATTGGTTTACAGACATTTCCGGTGTTTACTGGACTGTGTATCAAAAGCAGGGATCCCTAAGCCACAGCCTGATCGACAGGCGGAGGCCATTTTACATAACAGAGCCATGTTGGCACCGTTTTGTAGGCACACATTTTCTAGCCCAGGCAGTGTGGAAACACCAGCCATTTTGAGTAATCTGAGAGTTACTCAGATGACCGATAGTCACGTAGAGAGATCTTCGGATGCAGCCGCAGATCACACAGCCATTCAGGAGGCATCTATCAGTGCAAGGCCCTTCTTGCAGTATGAGCATATTATAGCATAGTAGCTGCCTCCATAGACACAGCATCTGAGGGATGTGCGTCCATCTCTTAATCAGACCCTATATTTGGAGCATAAGATGAGCCAAGTCTATTGAGCGCAGTTTGAAGCAGAGAGACGCAGGAGTCAGGGAGGTCACATAAATAAAGTTACTGTAATCCAGTCTACAGATGACCACTGAGTGGATGAGGGTCCTCATTGCCACCAGAATTGGAAAGGGTCTGATCCTGGAGATATTTTGGTGGTGGAAGTGGCAAGACTGGGATATGGACTAAGCTGGACTGCTTAGTACATGTCTCTCCCATAACATTTACCCAAGAGCAGGGCCGGTTCTAGACCTTGTGGCGCCCAGGGCGAAAGTTTCCTTTGGCGCCCACACCCCCAAGAGACAAAATTGGGTTAATGCGCACCACAGGCGTGTGTCAAAATAGGGGTGTGGCTTCATAGGGAAGGGGCGTGTCTTCATAGTGAAGGGGCGTGGCCACAGTTATGCCCCCTGTAGCTGTGCCCCCTGTAGTTTTGCCCCCTGTAGCTGTGCTCTCAGTAGTTGTGCCCCCTGTAGGTGTGCTCTCAGTAGTTGTGCCCCCTGTAGGTGTGCTCTCAGTAGTTGTGCCCCCTGTAGAATTGTCCCCTGTAGATGTGCTCTCAGTAGTTGTGCCCCCTGTAGCTGTGCTCCCAGTAGTTGTGCCCCTGTAGATTTGCCCCCTGTAGCTGTGCCTCCACTAGAGGTGTGCCCTCTGTAGCTGTGCCCCTGTAGTTATGTCCCCAGTAGCGCTGCTTACAACAAAAAAAATACTCACCAGCCCCGCTCCTGCTTCCCGACCACTGCTGCTGTCTCTGTCACTTGCCCATTAAGCCTGGCCTGCCGGCTGCCCAGCCGTCCGTGGTCCAGAACACAGAAGAACGTTGTGCAGCCGCGTACTCAGTCCGCGCCTCCTTCCTACATGCGACCGCTCCCAAGTCCCACAATGCCGTGTAGTGCACAATGACGTCAGGTGCACCGCACGGCATCATGGGAAAGTGGGAGGGAGGGTCAGCGCTGACTGCGCTGAGCTCAGCTGGCAGCAAGGTGCATTAACATAATGGTGCTCCAGGTGCCGTGAAAGCAGCACCCTGAACAGTGCAGCAGCACCCTCATGGCTGCGGTGCCCCGGGCAAAAGCCGCTACTGCCAGAGAGAGAGAGAGAGAGAGAGAGAGAGAGAGAGAGAGAGAGATTCCATATTTAGATGAATATGCAGTGGAAGCAAGGAACAAAATTATTTCTGTAATTACACAGAAATTACATCATTTATCGTTTGATTACAGAAGTTTCTAAAGTTTCTGATAAGAATTGGTGTTTGCCATTAACCACTGAAATATTGATTTGGAGCAGTAAGTACGTACAGTACCAGTCATGCATGACTCCAGACTAATTTATTTATATATGCCAAGTTTTCAAAATATTCTAAAACTCAATCAATTTGTGAACTTGTCTTTCATCAGATTGACATTTTCAAATAAAAAATTGTCGTTTGTATAATTTGTCTGGTTATTTGAAGCAACTGCTTAGATTTTCCTTACAGCATATTATGTTACACCTGCTGTTATGAGTTTCCGAATGTGTAAGTTGCGTTGAGTAATTTTCTTCCTGCAGTCACGCTCGCTCCGATTTAGTTTGCATTAATTATACCATGCACACGTCTCTAAAGAATATCTAGGAATGCTGAGCCACTGGAAGGTAATGTGATAAAACAGATTATACCTGTGTGAGAAACAGTGTTTTTAATTAGCGAAATTTATCACAATGAGATTTTAAAATGTATAATACGTTGTAAAAAAAAAAAAAAATTCCCAAACCTGGATACGTTTTGACAGTTGGCATTGTTGATCTTGGGGGCTTCTTCCATCTAACATAAATGTAGCCATTGTATAATGATAATATATTTAATATATAAACAGAAATGTGAATATGTGCAAATATAAATCCACTCAGGTCTCAGAATCAGCCTCCAGTTGTGCAAATGTGATACTGTATACTTAGGCCCAATTCAATTACATCCTGCAGTCTTCACACAGCTAATTTACCCCATATCAGCAATAGGCTTGTGCCAAGAATGTTCTGTATTTTGTATTTGACACTTAATTATGTTAAGACTTGTATTATGCAATTTCCACATTTCTAACTAAGCAATGACTGTAATTACTCTCTTCTCCATGACAGCAGTAATTGATATTCACACTGTGCATTACTGTGTACTGCTGTTATCAATTCTACTCATTATGTTAAAGTAGGAAAAATATATGTAACAAACTACTGTATATTAGATGCAAAAGTACTTTATGAAACAAATGAAAAGGTGACCAGCAGAAATAAATAGAAGCACGGCACAGGAGACATTCATCGAGATAAGATCACTTGAATTAACAGCAAATGTTTCAGAGCTTACGCCCCGTCCTCAATACCATACAAGCTATCCCCCTATCCCCTGACGAAGTCCCTGATGGGACGAAACGCATCGGGCGTGGCTTAATTGATGTGGACGTTCGTGACGTCACCCGCTTAGTCCGGAGCCGGTGTGAGAGACCAGCCGAGCTAGGAAGCGGTCAGACGGCTTGATCTGCGGAACTGTCCCATTATACACGTGATTTATAACTTACATTTATGTGGATATAGTACTCTTTTATAAAGTGTTATCAATATTACCTTGACGAGTGCGCTGCTCCAGAAAAGGGGGCATGGTCACCCAAAAAGGGGCGTGGTCACCAGAAAGGTGGCGTGTCCAGTGTAGTAGAACCCCTTATACTATCTAGTACTGGTGCCCCTTTCACCTTATAGCACACGGTACGAGCTGAAATTCACATTATAGCACAAGGTACGAGCCGAAATTCACATTATAGCACATGGTACGAGCTGAAATTCACATTACCCCACACGGTACAAGCTGAAATTCACATTATAGCACACGGTATGAGCCGAAATTCACATTATAGCACACGGTACGAGCTGAAATTCACATTATAGCACATGGTACGAGCTGAAATTCACATTATAGCACACGGTACGATTCGAAATTCACATTATAGCACACGGTATGTGCCGAAATTCACATTATAGCACACGGTACGAGCCGAAATTCACATTATAGCACACGGTACGAGCTGAAATTCACATTATAGCACACGGTACGAGCTGAAATTCACATTATAGCACACGGTACGAGACGAAATTCAC